>NC_066609.1:3115000-3252500 GCF_905475345.1 Vespula vulgaris
AACCTGGAAAAAATGTGGACGTCGTTTACACGTGCCCGACGTCTTTTCTGTCACTTCTTGTGTCAGAAATAAAGAATCGAAGAGAAGCTCCGTAAAGATCGAGATAATAGAAAACTTTCGCGGGAACGAGCGCAAAGAGCAGATATATCGAACGATTCGATTATCTTGCTGCTAAATTTTTCCAAGAAAACGAATATGATAGAGAAAATTAGAATTCGATCGTTCGTACGTTTTGGCAAAAAAATAAGATAAAGCAGATTATTTAAACTTAATAATCGTACGATATCGATCAAAAAAATTGTTATAGATACGAAGATAAATTCATTTTGCAACATTTCCAAGAATTTTCACTTCCGACCTCGGAAGAAAATTAGAATCGTGGCAATCGATTTATTTTCGTTAAGAATCCTTTCGAGCAGCCTGCACTTTTCAGGTGAACGCTTCGGGGGTGTCGAATCTCGTGCCGTTCCTCTAGACCATGTCGGCAGTAGCATTGGTGTTGGTGGAGAGGGGAGAAGGTGAGGGTATAAAAGAAGAAGAAGGAAGGTCGACCGGGTCAGAGAACAAGCAACGCACTTTGCCGCCGAACGTGATTCGATTTAGCGCATTCCGATTTAAACTTTTTCTCGGAGCGGTTCGCGAGTCCTCTCTCGTCGTCGGTGCCTCGAGTATCCGGAGACAACTTCGCTCGAGTAATTTCCGTTTGATTAAGGAACCCAAGGAGAGTGGGAAAGGAACGCGCGACAGGAGGACGATAGGGGTAGGGTGTTAGAAAGAGGAGACGACGAGAATCCAATATTCTGAAGTTGGACGTGCTCCTTTCTCTCTCTCTCTCTCTCTTTCTCTTTCTCTTTCTCTTTCTCTCTCTCCGCGTGGACAACGAAAAGGAGAGAAAGACAGTGTCGGGGACAGTAGTAGTAGAAGTAGTACTAGGTAGTAGTAGTAGTAGTAGCGGCAGCAGCAGCAGCAGCAGCAGCTTCGACAGGGTGAAGTGAGAAAAATTTGTAGAAGGTTTTCTCTCACCCTCTAGCTAGACTCACACCTCTTCTCCTTCCATCGCGTTCGCGCCCGTTCTAATTAAATTAAATCCGAACTTAATTTCATCCAACTTACGGCGAGCGTTTAACGGCGCGGAAGAGATTTGTTGGTTCCTGACAGAAAAAGTACACTCATACTTGATCGTCGTCGTCCCATTGTCATCGTCGTTGTAGTCGTCGTATGGGAAAAAAAAAATAAAAAGAAAAGAAAACTTTTCCGGGGTTATATAAATCCAAGTCAGCGTTCCACTCGCTATATAATAATCGATTTCCATCGGAGTAATTCGTTCGTACGTCGGTGAAAGAATTCGTTCTCTCTTCTTTTCTTCTCTTTTCTTTCTTTTTCTTTTCTTTTCCTTCTATTTTCTTATCTTACTCGTATTTATAATATTTGCCTCTTGTATAAAAGCAGGTTTGCCTAGCACGATCTTTCGTATATAGGATATACGTCGAAGCTTTTTCTCTCGTCCCTACGCTTGATCTCGGTTCGCTCACTTTTTAAACTACAATACGTATCGCGAATCGGTAAAGGCGTTTCTTATCGGCATCTCACTATCGAGAAAATTGACCTGACGCTTGGCAACGCATTGCTACGTAGGTAGCACGAAAAACCATCGGAATCCGCGTTTATGACACACAAGCGCGCGCACACACAAACAAACAAACAAACATACTTTTGCACGTTGATGCACAAAACTTGTTCCGTTTATAGTCGACTACCTTCGAACTTTTTCATTCTCTTGAAAGTCCTATCAATTTTTCAGCTTACTTTTATATTCTCTCGAAAGAGATGTTGAAAAAAAAGAGAAACGGAGGAATTGTTGCGCTTAGTTTCGCAAATTGTTTTGGGAAATAAAGAAACGAGGAAAGTATTTTAAGGATATACCGTTACAGACACAGTGACCCATTCAAAAATATCACGATTTGTACACAAGCAAACACGATACGCTATCTTGTGTATTCCGGATCGAACCCCTTCGTAAAAAAAGCTATCCTTTTTCCTCTAGATATTCTCGTGTGCTGCAAGAAGACGAAACCAAATATTTCCGCGTTTATACGCATTGAAAGTGTAAATTCAATCGAACCTTTGGAAATCGGATGCTAGAGGAATTTGAGAAAAAAAGAAGAGGAAAAAAGAGTCGAATCCGTCGGGACCACTGTATTTTTTATCTAGAACAGAAAATTCCTGAGAATAATAAAGCATCGTTCGTTATAATCAAATTCATGACAACGGTCGTGTCTCGTTAAGAATTTTATTTTTATTGCGACATACGATTGTAAACATCGTTCTCGACAAATGATTTAATTAAGACGATTCTTGCTAAAAGATTTCTAACGAAGCGATCGTGCCCGAAAATGCTCGACACGAAGAGGAACGACGAAACGAGAAAATACGATTACACTTGGGTAATACGATTTTACGCGAGCTGCGCGATCGGAAAAGATAGCTGTCTCTATTCATAAGAAAGAAAATTGATCTTATATGGGCTAGAAACGGGGAAGACTATTGTGGTACGGGGATGGAAGGGGTGTGGCAAGAAGCCGACGGGAATGGGGTAAGAGATACTCGATATGGTTTCGCTCAGAGCACCGTGCTTCCTTTCAACCCTCCACGTCACCCAGACAGTTCTTAAGACTTTTCTTTCTATTTTCCCAGAGAATCTTTTCTCTCTCTTTCTCTCTCTCTCTCCCCCTTTCTTTCTCCTCCCCCCCCCCCCCTCTCTCTCTCGTTCTCACCCTTAAACTTTGCATTCGGTAGTTACGTGTTACCTAAACAAAAAAGAAAAAAAAATTCAAACGTCTATTTTCCATAATATTTTTCGGAACTTTTAGACGTCCCGATCCCTTGAAATTCTTGAAGGATCCAACATTTTCTTTCCCGTTAAAAATTCACTTATAAACAACATTGGCAAAACCCGAACATCGAATTTTTTACAAAAATAACGCGATTATTAAACGTGAGAATCTGGGCAGATCCAACGAGTTTGACTTTTCGACTTTGAAAGCACTCTCGTGGGAGGTTGAAAGGAACAGGAGAGGGAGGGCAGAGAGTTGAAGAGGCCTCGTCTCATCCCTCGAGTAGAGGGGTCGTGCTCTCGAATGTGATGGCGATTGCAATCACGTCGCACCGTAAAACGATCGGCAACGTTTCCAGCACTGGCCTCGTCCTCTTCGGTACCCTCGTCGGGCTAAATTCCGACTCGTACTACTGGGAAGTAGGAATATGCTATGAAAAAGAGAGGGATAGAGAGAGAGAGAGAGAGAGAGAGAGAAAGAGAGAGAGGATCGTGGGAAGTCGAAGGAAAGCGTAAATTCCAAGCTGAGCTTTAAAAGCATGTACCTACAATCGTTCCCACCAAATCGTCCCTGAGATTGGCTATTTTATTCGGCCGCAGTAAAACGTATTGGCAGCCCCGACCGATTTCATGCATCGAAAGTGGATGAAATCGAGCCCTCTGACTTCGTTCCCTTTCAAGTTATCGATCGATGATTATTATTACACGATCTAGAAACGAATACGGAGAGTGTTCAATTTAAGACGACTCTATGAAATATCACTCGACTTATTAATGGTATGTCCAAAGATGTTTTTAGTTTAAAGTGAGAAGAAAAGGTAATGAAAGTATTAAGGAAATTTTATGATTATTATTTCACCATTTCTAATATAATTATATTCGTAATACCTCAATTAAAAGATATCGGCTTTCCATTTCGCCTGAGAAAATTACATTTCAACTAGACTTTTCATATTTCTGTTTATTACGATATTAATTAAATGTAGGGCAAATGATATTGTACGTATAACGAGGCTAATTATAATATTAAATTTCCATCAACATCATCGGATTTAATTCCTTACAACTATTTTTTCCGTTTACTCGAATGATAAGTGCTTCAGATCGGATCGGGGAAGACGAGAAAATGAATGGTTTCTCTCTCGCAGAAGTTTCATACCTAATAATAAATTCAAAACGAGCACGTGCCTCGGATTATTCGAATCGATCACAGTGTGTCCCTCTCTCTCTCTCATTTTCTCTCTCTCTTTCTCTCTCTCTCTCTCTTTCTTTCCCTTTCTCTCTTCCTATCTCTCGGAGCCTTTATCGATTCTATTCTAGCCACGCGTACGACGCTTAAGGCCCAATTTTTGTTTCTTTTTTTCGCCCTAACCAATACGGAGCAGGCTGCGTGTATTTCTGATTTCGGTTGAATTATTAAAAGTCCGCAGTAGGATTCCCAAGTAGTCGTGTCGAGAAATAGAGAGAAAGAAAGAGAAAGAGGATGATTGCAATCACGTCGGCTCGTAAAGTGATCGCCAACGCATTTCGTGCGCCACACTGAATCTTGATTCGTTTCGCATCCGGACTTTTTTTCTCTCTCTCTCTCTCTCTCTCTCTCTTTCTCTCTCTCTCTCTCAGTCTCTCTCTTTCTCTCAGTCTCTCTCTCTCTCAGTCTCTCTTTCTCTCTCTCTCTCTCTCTCTCTCTCTCTCCCCTGCGACGTAGTGGATTACTAAATCGTGCCGGGGCACTTTGAAATTCATTGTTTTGCGCGGTTTACTCCAACAATGCTCGAGAAAGGAACGTGGAAAATAGAAAATTCGTTTTCCATCCTTATTCTCTCTCTCTCTCTCTTTCTCTCTTTCTTTCTCCTCTTCTTTTTCTCTGTACTTACATTCTCTGTGTGTATGCGCACGCGCGCGCTCGAGATAGACAGAGAGAGATAGAGAGAACGAAAGAACGAAAGATACTTAGCATTTTAACCTCGAAGCAATTGTTTCGGTTTTCAAGAGAGATATTTCTGACTCTACCCTTTTTTATTCAGGTCAAACGCGATCAATGTTTTAATTAAATATAGGGAAAAAGACGAGAGAGAGAGGGAGACGAGGAGTGTATGATAAAAAAGAAACAGTCAGAGAATCGAAATCTACTTAAAATTTAAGTTTAAAACGTATCGCTTTTGACTTACCGAATTCACCCCCTTCTCGAGGCTAACTCACGGCTCGAAAAACAGGTCAAACTTCTCCCACTCGTTCAAAAGTTTCGACGGACGGAGCAGCGAACGAGCCTGTGCGAGCGAGCGAGCGAGAAAAAGAGAGAGAGAGAGAGAGAGAGAGAGGAAGGGAAAGAGAGAACAGTATATCCATCCAAAAAGTTGGCGAAACTTCTTCGCGAGCGGTTTCCTTACAAGATTTCTTGATTTCAGTAAGAAACTTCTTAGTATAGCGTACTTTTTTGGGAAAACGAGTTGCCGATCGGTGAAGAGGAAATCGAATGTCGTGTACCACTCGACGCTTAACTCTTCCTTTCTCTCTGTCTCTCTCTCTCTCTCTCTCTCTCTCTCTCTCTTTCTCTCTCTTTACCTCTCTCTTTCTCTCTCTTCTTTTCGTTTAAAAGAACTCTATCTCTTTCCACTTCGAAGAAGCGAATCGATAAGGATGAAAATGATTAGTAATTTGCTACACGAGCTACGATGTACAAAGTAAAGGATCCAAAATATCTACTCGTTTTGCATAACTTCTAAATTCAAGTTGGAATTGAATATCGTCAAAAATTTTAGTAAGGCAACGTTGTTTGCTTGACAGTACCTGTAAACACAAGTAATCTACAAGGAAGCATGTGACTTTGGTATAAAACGATTTTTCATCCAACACTTAATTTAGGAGTTGTGTGCATCTTAGGTATCTTATCCTGTATAGTACGTACACACACGCGCGCGCGCGCACGCGAAGAACAGCAGCAGCTCCTTCATTCGAGCTTCACTCGCGTTAGTAAAATATGCAAATCTCTCGGACGATTTTGATTAACTCACGAGCTCGTGCACGGAATATACTATCGCGTTATAGCTGCTCTTTCCGCGATACCTCTCCTACTACCATCGACCCGATCGAACTTTAACCTTTTCCTCTTTTAGGCTGCTACCTCAAATCCAACTTGATATTAGATATACGAGGCATCAAAAATAATGTGTGCATGTGCGTATGCATCTTTTTCATCTTTTTTTTCTTTCCCTTCCGATCCACGTCGAATAAATAGACATGAAATATGACTGTAATACAAGAATATCTTGGTAAATTCGTCGTGTTCTTTATCGGATAACTCAAGAGATTATTTTACCCTTGTCCTTTTCCAAGATCTGTTTCATTCTCTTCTCTTAGCTTTCTATCTCTCTCTCTCTCTCTCTCTCTCTCTCTCTCTCTCTCTCTCTCTCTCTCTCTCTCTCTCTCTCTCTCTCTCTCTCTCTCTCTCTCTCTCTGTCTAGGTCTCTCGTTCCCTCATCGAGCGGTTCACTTGCACTGTAAACATTTGCACAACTTTTGCTTCACTTCACATTTGCTCTCACCCAACCGTCTCCCTCTCTCTCTCTCTCTCTCTCTCTCTCTCTCTCTCTATCACCCCAATGATGGGTACTGGTGGGAGCTCGCCTACCACGTAAACTACGTAATTGTTTACTCTGCACTTAGCAAGAATTTACACTAGCACATCGAGCCTTTACCATCATCGTGGCTGCTTTCCTAGATCGTCTCGAAGGATCTTTTCGACAATTTTGCACGATTAACGCCGATTACCTTGATCGATAAGAATATCGGTGGAGTTATTTATGGGGAATGGAAGTCAAACGAAGGCACGCTCCTCGCATTCTCGAACTCCCAAGGATCGATGACTCCGACCCATTTTTCGTTCCTTCGTACCGTTCCTCAGCTTGTTTTCTTCTTTCCCACGTTCCTCGCGATCCAATCGAATCGACTTATATTTTATTTTTCCTTTTCTCTCGACGAATTCGTTTCGTTCTTAGAGTTACAATCCATCGCATAGGTAATATCTTTCCGGCTACGTCCTTAACGTTCTTACTTAAGTTACTCGATGATGGCGTAAAGCGTCCGCAAATTTAGCACGACTTGGCAGCTCGGGAATTAGCGTATATCGCGATATAACATGTAAACGAGCCGTCACAAACAGAGTTGGGAAGGATGTGAAATGAAATTTACTCGCAAAGGTATCTTGGTATAAGGTAGACAGCTAAGGAACGTAAAAGAGGGCCGAGAGAATGGCTGGTAGAATGAGAAAGAGAGAGAAAGAGAGGGTAAATAGAGCGCGAAACATAGAACATACTAACTCTCTGAATTAGAACAGTTAAATTATACTTGTATGATTCATTAGTGTTTCACTCTATGAAACAATAAGTGAATTATCGTGTATATATATATACATACAAATGTGCGTGTGTATGTATGTATGTACGTATTTATGTGTGGTACATATATATATATGTATGTATGTATCTATGTATGTGTGTATATATCTATGTATATATGTATGTATGTATGTATGTATGTATGTATCACGTGTGAAAGTCGAAGAGCAGAGTCGGTTATAGTACACTCCTCCCGTACATCCAACTCGTGCTGCGATTTTCTCTCGGTAGCTACTAACGCTAGAGCTTCGTCTCCCTATCGCTGCGTACGACGTACACTTTCTCCCGTAATAAGTAAGAAACTCAATTAGCTTGTACCAACTCCCATGAATTTCTTTCTTATTTTGTCAAGTGTAGAATAATATAAATTAAAAGATATTTTCTTTGAGCATTTGAAAAAACTTCGAGTTGTATAAATCGATTTCTATTATTATCCGCGGAAAAGATAAGCATGTACTCTTTTCTGAAGTATGGTCGAAACGTGACGGACAAGATGTGGATCGAATCTCTCACTCACATCGCCTACCGAGTTCAATCGGATTGATAATATTCCTGGAAGCATTATTGGCCACAATCCGTCGATGACTTCGAAATCGCATATCGTACAATTGGAACCAAATTCCGCATTTAAGAGGAATCGCCCTGGTCGCTACCGCTACATAACGAGGGCATTCAAAGCATCGAGGTATTATCGTTTCGCATCCGTGCGAGCCAATTGTCGCGTCACTCATTATGCTCAGAAACGTTCCGTTGTTCCCTACGTGGTCGCCGGACGGAAGTTGAAAAAGTAGAGAGTCGAAAGAATCGCGAGTATCCTCGCCGAGAGGAAATTGTGTGAATTTAAACAAGATAAAAAGGTCGTCGTGATTTATGCATATAAGCGTGATAATAGACGACATTCTTTTCTTTCTCTTTTGAATTAATTATTGTATATAACTTTGTTGTAAAAACTCGATCGATATTTTTGTTTTTTTCTTTTTTTTCTTCAAAATGGAAAAGGAAAGAAAATTTCGAGCGAGATCGATGAACGAATACGATCGCATTTTAATGAAGGCAAAAATGTGTAAGAAAGATTACTTTTCTTTTCCCTTCTTTTTCTTCCTTTTTATTTTTTTCATAGGTTTTCTGTTTTCTCTTTTTCTTCTTCTTTTCGAAACTGTGCAGATGCGTACAATCGTCTCCATGCCCTTCACGTGCTGCGGAGTCCAGCATGGAAAGAAAGAAAGAAAGAAAGAAAGAAAGGAAACGGTTCGTGAGTTGGAATGCTGATGCTCGGATTGGTTGTTCATCGAATTCGTATTCGTGCTTTTTCTCTCTCTCTCTCTCTCTCTCTTTTTTTTCCCTTCCGTTCCTCTCCGTAGAGACTACTCGATTTCTCCTCTCCCTCGTGTGTCCTTCCCGGTAATTATTGACCGGAGAAAGGCTGTAATTAGGGCTGGACCTGAGCTGCATCTCGGCCTACCCTTTTCTCCAAGTCCCAATACGAATTTATCTAATTTAACGTTTTAGCTATACACACTCTTACATATACGTAGTTGGGTAGATATTTACGTACCTACATACATACAATCGATAAAACGAGGCTACACGTCGTGTATTTCCAGTTTACTAATTTGCTGTACCTACGTCGTTGGTAAAGCAAATAAGGGGTTGGTAGGAGGAAATTTACATTGCCATTACGCCGTCGTATGCGGTGTTTGGAAACACGTTTGCTGCACTCACGAAGAATGATAGTCTCGTTTGGATCGGCCGAGTGACCTGCACGACGATAAACAGATCGTCGTGAAAATGTGATTAGCGAATTGAAGGCGTAATTCATTTCTATAGAATTTTCCAAATTGATTTCTTTATGGAAGAGGAGTGTGCTAGGTAGAATCAAGATATCGCAGCAAGGAACTTTGTAATCTTTTTGTTTAAACGATTAATCGTGCGCCTGTATTAATTATCACTAGATATTTTAAATCGTATTAAAATATTCTTCGTGGATCAGAATGAACGTTTCAGAATGAGCGATCCAAACTCTCCTAATTAGGACGCGTCGAAGATATCTTTATAACGTTAAAGTCCAGACATCGTTGGTACGAAAGGAACGTTCTCAAAGTCGCGATAAAGAGGAAAGAGAAAATGAAAATTAACGAGATTTCAAAACTCCTAACGATGGACTCCGTCGGCGTGTCGAGCCGAGCCCGAAAATTATACGGCGCCGCCTTTTGTTTCGGTCCTTACATAAATTAGGGATAATCTTCTTAGTTTCCCGCGCAGAGACTTAACTTCTACTCTCGATCATCGTCGCGAGCGAGCTTTCAAGTTTCCATTCGAGGATTCGGTACTGTTCTACCCTGCAGGTGTTACTCTTCCATATAAGAATGACTCTGACAAATTTTTATCGATAATTAAATTAATCCAAACGTATCTATAAAAATATTTACTTGTGATAAATATAATTTGTTTTTCTTTCCTTTAAACAATCTGTCATTCAAATAATTAAAGGACTTTCATATAGAAAATAGAAATCCATAATTTTCTTAAACCGTTCCTTGCAATTTTATGACATCTATTAAAGGATTGAGAAAGATACAATAGAAATCGAAGAAAGAAAAACGATCAAAAAATTAAAGGAAGCAACGGGAAAGTCTCGGTCGAGTGACTCCGCCGTGGTATCGTTCGAAAAAGTTTTAATAAGTATCGAGTCTTGAAAGTAACGGAATGGTGGCAGTGCCACGAGAAAGAAAGGAAGAGAGTACACCGACCACATTTTTCCCTTCGAGGCGAGTCATCCTCGACGTTGAACTTCTCGCGAATGGCCCGACTTTAGATCTTCCTCTCGATGTCGCGAGGCTGATGAACATCAAGAAGCCCTAGAGAAGAAAGAGGAGGAGCAGGAGAACGATGCGAACAACGTAAAATCGATAACATAAATGACATCGAGATGTCGGCATACGCATCGCGATATCAGATATATACAATACTATTAAGAAAACTCTTTGGAGTCGTTTCCCTCGATATTATTGCGAATGAAAGCTCACAAACTATAGTCCGAGTATACTTTTTGTTCTCGACATATTTCGAGATACGAAACGAAAACCCATATCTATCGTTCCTATCAAAAATCCTATATAAATATACATAGGTTCGCATATTCGTTCTAGCGAGTAAACAGTCCGGATAAAATCGCTTGAAATTTACATATTAGAAGTCAAAATTACCCTGAACGAGTCATTGCGCTTCGATTCAAATTTCAATTCGAGGAATTAAAAAATCATACATTCGAATTTGACGTGATCTTTTCCGCTGAATCTACTATATATTTCATGTTTACTTTCGATGCAATTTTTCAATTAAATTGTTTTCCATTGATTTGTTTATTGCAGTAATATAAATGTAGCGTTATTTTCATAATATAAAGGGTTACTGTTTCCTAAAAAATCTGTAAATTCGATACATCATGCGAATATGAAAAATATAGGAAGAGCGAGAGAGAATGATATAATTTAAAACGTTTTACACGTAGCAAAGTATTATTTACTAGATGGATTGAAAGGATAGAATTATCGAGAGCGATGCGTCTGTCATTCTTAGTTAAACGTTCATCGATGCAACGGCACATTAAAGGGTTGCTGCTCGTAAATATCGACACGCACGCACGCACACAACATACCGGTTGACAGGTAAATATTGGGTGTCGCGTCAAAATTAGCTGCCGCCGAATCGACACGAGCAGGAAATCTAATTCGAAAAAGATCGTTGTTTCGCTTCCAATTTCGCAGGTCGCGAGTTTTTAGCAGACTCGCCGGAAATTTTTCTGTACAAGAAGGCAACGGAAAATATCGCGGATGGAGAGGCAGTAATTTAAACGAATTTGATTGGATCGCGAAAAATCATATCCTATGCTATGAGAAATAAGCTATCGATCGTTCATCGTTTCTCCCTCTCTCTCTCTCTCTCTCTTTCTCTCTCTCTTTCTCTTTCCTTTTCTCACGAATGGCATAATACGTAGCATATTTCAATGAGAGAACGCTTGTACACCTATCTCTTTTTTTCTTTTCTTTCGATAAAAGAGTTGTGTTTCTAGTAAGATATATCAAGGCTCGCATCTTTAACTGAACAAAATTTAAGTGTTTCTACTTGAACGATCGATCCCATTCTTTATATGGTCGATTTAATAAAACGTTGAAAGTTATTTTCTTTTTTCTTGCAGTCATTAAAGATAGTAATTTGGATTTTTCTTTTTTTTTTTAAATAAAATGGAACGCGAGAACAAACAAAGTTTTTCCAATAAACTGCGGGTGCGCCAGTATTTGTTGACCAAAGACTTTTATAAGTAGAGAAAACGTTCATCGAAACGAACGAGCAATCGAAAATCGTAGCCATCATTGATTTCTCTCGGTCGAACTTTTTCAAGAGAAAATTACTCGGTTAAAACGTTCGTCCAATGCGAACAATTTAGAATTTCTTTAAATGAATTACATACGTGTCTCTGGCGAGACGACGAAAAATTCTCTTCTTTGTGCGAAGCATCGAAACGACATCCAATTAAGCGCTCTACCGACCGTATAATGCGGCTACGTATATACGGGGATTGATTATTTAAAAAAAAAAAAGAAGACGGGGGTGGGAGAATGACAAAAAAGAACGAATGAAAATGAAACACGAAACAGTCACACGGACTAATACATACGAAAACGTTTGAAGCAAGTATACCACGCGTTCCTATAGAAAGCACACAGAAGCTGCTAACGATCTCGTTAGTTTTGTATGTTGCATATTATTTGATCGAAGAAACAGAACGACAGGTCGAACGTTGTGAACGTGACATAACGCAACGAGGCTGTGGCGTGTTAATTAACACGCTCTCTTTTTTGCTCGAAATCTATACGATTATATCGATATAGATCGTTCAAGTGAGGTATAAAAAAAAAGAAGAGAGAGAGAGAGAGAGAGAGAGAGAGAGAGAGAGAGAGAGAGAAAGATCGAAGAACGTAATTATTTTGCAAAGGTATGGTTAAATCATTCGTTTATAAAAATCAGTTCACGTAACGTTTACATAGTTGAGAGGCAAAGATAACCAACGGATGACCATACACTTCCAAATTCGTCGTTTCCGTTTTATCGTCTGGAAAATCGCATTTAATGACATTCTCTACTCGTAGGCGTTTAATTAAAAGCTACACGGACGTTAGCTCGTAAAACTCGTGAAATAAAGTACGCTTCGATCAGTGATTTTTATTATCTCTTTCTCCGTCACTTCTCCTAAAGCGAATGAACGGACGAAAATTGCGAGAAAATATTAGTACGTTTACCAACAAAAATATTTTACATCTCTCTCTCTCTCTCTCTCTCTCTCTCTCTCTCTCTCTCTCTCTCTATCTATCTATCTATCTATCTATCTATCTATCTATATCTCTATCTCTACCTCCATCTCCATCTCTATCTCTATCTCTATCTTTCTCGTTAACAATTCTCGTACTATCATTGGACGTGTCGAGAAGCACGGTCTAATCACGCTCGACACGATGATCTATCGGGTGCCTTGCTTCATTGGAAATTATGATACCTGCGATACGGATGCCATGATTCACATCCGTCATATTCCTTTTATCATTCACGTTCACGCTAATGTTGAATCAACGCTCGTAACTAGAGCTTTCGAAATTGAATGATCAAGTTGGAAGAAGAAGAAGATACTGAAAGAGACAGAAGTTAACTCGTCAAATATTTATCCTTTGATTTCAATAATTAATTTTCTTTATAAATTGATTTCTTTTTTCAAATATTTAAATTAGATGGAATTTATTTAGATGGAAAAGTAATACAGACGATTACAACGTACTTATCTTTTGGTTGTAAAATCCATGCGAGAAATTCTAGATAATGTTGATGATCATTTCGTTCGTTATTTGTTGTTCCAGGCGATGAAGATGAGCAAAGTGGGCAATCAGACGAATTCGCAGGACCCACAGGCAGTGAATTCCCGGGTGTTCGTCGGCAATCTAAACACGTTTCAGTGCAGTAAGACCGATGTGGAGCGAATGTTCCAACGTTACGGTCGTCTCGCCGGTAGGTCTACCATCTTTCTCTATCTGCTAAAATCACACAGACGGGAGTCGGTGTATATATATCGGTGTCTCTCGGCGTTCTAGAGATTTTCTTTTCGAACGACTCGTTAAACTTTGAACGAGCTAGAAGTAAGCTTTCGAGGTGGATAACAAGGAAAATAATTTAAAAAACATTATATATGTAAATTTGAACTGTTCGTATTCATATAATCAATCGGTTCTCGAATAACTTGAATAATTTTCAATCTTCGATTAAAATCATCTGGCTATATCACATAAAACGTTTGGTTCTTGGATTTTTAAAAAACGATGTTTCTTATCAAAAATGGTTCGCTTAATAGCGTATAACGCGAATCAATATGTAATTCTTGTTTTTCCGACTCCATACTTTTAAAATCTGACGAAATTGTTGACTATCGGAGACATTCGACGATAACAATGAGAAAGAGAAGACAAAAGTTACAAATGGTTCGAAATTGATAGGATTCGAGTACGGATTCGAGAAGAAAATGGAAAAAAAAAGTCGGACTATTATCTGTCGTGAAAACGAAGAGAAAGAGAAAGAGAGAGAGAAAGCCTCAGTTACAACTACGTGGAAAATAGAGAATTGGAAATAGGATTTCGTCGATCCGCTTCGCTGTCGGTAACCCAATTTGTACGGCGATGGAGCTCCTTGACCTTCGATATCCTGATTGATTATCCCTCCAGTTTCAGGACGGCGATTACCGCTGACTCGTTTCACGTACCACCAACCAATCGTGGTAGCTTTGGCGTTCCTTCGTAAGAGAGTCGTACGGTTTGTCGCGGTAAAGGAAGATAAATTAAATCTTCCTTCCAAGTTCGTGACACGATGAAAGTAATTATCGATCTTTCTTTAATCAATAAAGTGGCATTTGTCTTCAATCGTTCTCTTATAATCTTCGAACTACGCGTAGGTACTTGATCGATAATATTCATAAAACGAGAAACAATATGAAACAATGAATAATTTCTTAATAAGAATTCAGATCTTGAAAAAGAAAAAAGAAATATTCTTAACGCTGGCTGACTAATCCTTCTATGTAATATATCTACATGTAAAATCGGAGAGATTTTGATAATTTAATCGATACCATACCGTGTGTACATTTGTTTCTACCACGATTCGATAACGTCATAACCGAGTAATTTTTTAAAAGACCGTCTTTATCTATTCTTTCCGTTCCTTTATTCTTCAATTCTTCAATTGCGACCGAAAAAAGAGACTACTTTATAACTTCGTTAGGAACAATGATCGCATAGCATTTTCATTATACTTAAAAAGAATTCATTGAAATCAGATTAAAATAAAATAAAGTATCGTTACCCATACTATTACTTTTCTCTTTATTTCATCTAATAAATGTATACATGTTAATAAAATAATATTCTATACACATATCTACTTACATATACCGAAAAGTCCAACTCGCTCGTACTTTCGATCTTCGCGAGGCTTTCTCTCTCTTTCTTCATCTCTGTCAGACTGTTCTTCTTGTTCCTCTTGAAAAGTCGAATCCCCAGAGGATAAAAGAGAAAGACAGAGGCAGAGAGAGAGAGAGAAAGAGAGAGATCAGCACAGTACTATGACGACGAGGATGGCTGGGAGTTGCCGATAAACAGCTTACTTTCGCGAGCTTTCTCAATAAAGTACGGAGAAGGGTAGACAATGAGGAAGAGAAAGAGAGAGAGAGAGAGAGAGAAAGGAAGAGGGAGAAGCCTTCCTATGTGTGCACACAATGCGGCTGTGGGCAACTTCATCCAACCTTGAGTTAAGAGAATTAGAACGCTTCCGATCTGAGCAACATCCGAGCAGGATACGGCGAATCCCTTACTTCGGACCGATACCGGTCAGCTTGGGATCGTGTTCTAGGATCGTGTTATGCTATCCTCCCTTGACACGCCTCTACTCGTCCAACGGATTGCGGGATTCGAGAGCTCGACCAATCGGGAGTGGTAAAAAGATCCAAAGGATCAGACTCTGAGAATTTATCCTTCGATCTCGAACTATCCATATCTTATCTATCGCCAATACGCGTTGTATTTTTGTCGAAAGAATTGATCGATTCGTTTTTCTTCTTTTTGCTCTTCTCTCTTTCGCTCACTCTATTTTTACTTTTGTTAACGTTTGGCGATCACTGTCAAAATAAAACGTGGATATGCTGGATTTTCGGGTATTTCTGTCGCAACCTAGTGTTATTTTCAAATTGTTATTCATCAATGTTACTTTCGCATCGTATCAATCGTAATTAATGGTACCGTTTAATCGTTAAAACTCGATCACTTTTATTCGTTTTTTTTTATAGACTCTCGAATGGTTATGATTTTTTACAAACAAAGCTATCATTTTGATTGACAAATATAAACGCAAAGCATTACGTGACGATTTTTTTACTTCTCTTAAAATAGTATAGTTTAGTTATCAATCTTTATTTTGACAAAGTTCGAAAGGATTGAAAATCTCTTTCGGAGATCTCTGCCGTGATCCGATATTTCACTCGATTAGCGTCGAATTAAATCGATTTATTCCCCGGCATCGCCTCGGAATCTAACGAGGAATACCCGAAATAGTATTAAAAAGTATACACTCGGATCCTTCTAGGCCAGCGGCGAATTACGTTTCGTGATGCGAATAGATAACGTGCGACACGCGATAGAATTTTATGTAGGATGTCCAGTAACGTTCATGGAACTCGAGTGATGGAAGGAAAAAAGAGAGAACAGAGAGAAAGGGTGGAACGAGGGCATCCGTATAACTTACGTAACGATCACACCGTCCATCGAATTTTTATATTCACTGGACGTTGCTTTTAGTTTCGTTCTGCATTTCTCTCCCTCTCTCTCTTCTTTCTCTCTCCCTCTCTCTCTCTCTCTCTCTCTTTCGATTTTTTTTTTTTTATAACCGCTCAAGCATGATTTTTATTCATATCGAATTTCCTCTGATCTATTTGCTTGCTTGAAGAATTTTCTCTTTCTTTTCCATTTCTTTGTTTACTTTTTACCAATACAGGATTATCCGATAAACTCAAAATAACGTGCACGCTTTTTCAAGAATTTACAATATATAGATTATATCGGAAATAGAATATACTTTTTGTGATGAAGGTGAGAGTCGTTCCCTCGAACGATGTGGCTAGAATATCTAATTTACATACGTACATAGATATATGACGTATACGGAATTGTGTGAATACTTGGTCGATCTATAAGTCCTCCCAACCATATGTATATACTCTCCCTCTTCTCTTTCTCTTTCTCTCTCTTTCTCTCTTCCTCGTTTCCGACCAAAGGTAAACCATTTAAATTTTGGAGCAAGCGAGAAGATACGAGTATTAGAGAAACTCGGCGAATACTATTTTTCGATTCAGTATCATCTTCGATCGGGACTCGAGAAGTCTTATTTCTTCATATGCTTTCTTGAAAGTTTCCAGTTTTGTTTCTCTCCAAGGTAATGAAAATAATCATCATAACGATTTATAAAATTATTTCATTCGAAGAAAAGAATTTCGAAAAAATTCTAAATCTATAATCGATCAAGGCTTATTACGATACGATTCGTATCAAATCAATATCGATTTAATAATAACAAATCCATTTATTTTATTCGTGATCGAACTAGAAATTTGTTCCTATATCTTTTAAATCGACTCGTTGACCTGACCTAGATTTTTTGATCGCAAAGAAGATGGAAATACCAGAGAGAAACAGAGAAAGAGAGAAAGAGAAAGAGAGAGAACGTTCGTTTTAACGGAGAGAACCGACTGTAATCTGTGTACCCGTAATAAGTTTTGCGTGGTTAGCAGCTGACCATGCATGGAATTCATTATGCCGAAACAAATATGTAAATCTCCATATATTCGTAGCGCTGTTACACATACATATATAACTTGTCGTGGACGAAGAGAGAAAACGGTGCACGTAACATGGAAGATGCAAATATGTTTCGTCCGAAACGGGCCGTAGTGCGACCGTGGCACTACCAACTGACGTTTAAAAAACTTATCTGCATGCACCGTGCTACCCTAGCAGAGACATGTTAATAACGTCCACATTTTTATGGCTAACTTCCTTCTAGCAGAACGTAACATCGACACGGATATTTTGCGATTAAAACGATCGTTTCGTCACTCGCCATTTTTGTCTCTTCGAGAAAGTTTTCTCTCTCTCTCTCTCTCTCTCTCTCTGTCTCTCTCCTCCCCCTTCTCTTTTTCTCTTTGGGATTAAACGAAATTTCTTTTTTTATGGCCCCTATCGTTTTGCTTTGTAAACATTTGTAGTCTTCTGGCATCAGACCCAGTCAATTTTTTATTGGTTTTTTTAGCGACTGCAATCGTTTGTATTTCGAAAGGTTTTTGTACAAATTCTTCTACGACGTCTTCTTTTTATTCGACGAATCCAAATCACGTTCGTTATTAAATATTGGTTTTTGGTAGGTTTCTATAAAAGAGATTTATGAGAATTTCAATTAATTTAGAAAACAGAGTTTTCGAATCGAGCAAATTTCTTTATTTCTTTTCTAGGGTTTCCTGTAGTTTATGCGTTTCATTTGCATAAATATTTGTAGTTTTTAATCATTGAACCAATCAGTTATTTATTAAATTTGTTAACCATTCCGATAGTTTATTTTTCTAGGCAGATGTTTATGAAAATTTCGTGACGACAAATCCATTATTAATGATGAGTTTTTGATGAGTTCGTATAAGAGTAATTAAGGAGAATTTTAATTAGTTTGTAAAAAAGAAAGAAAAAGTTTTATTTCATATAAACCCTCGTATAATTTGTGTCTCGTATCGTTTTATTCGAAAAATAATTCCTGGTGTTTCTCCTCGAACCTACATAAATTCAATTCAACTTGAATCGAGCTTGTTGATCGTAGCTACCAACCATCCGTAGTTACAAAACAGCCGTATCACTTTTTTCCACGCGTATGCCATGTTAACAACGAAAGAGCATATTTTCGTTGATTCGTCGTACTCGAGATTGAAATGCAGTCGGCGAGGCGCAATTATACGGTAGGCAGACGTAATTAGAATAATTCCCTTTGTATCTATTTACCAGAGACCCTTCAATAATCCCGCTGGGAGAACTCACCGAAACTCGCGGACTCCCTATAAACGCAATTACACGAGATATGTTTCGCATTCTTTCTTTTCCTCCCGTTCTAGTCTTTTTATTATTATTGTTTTTTTTTTCATTTTCTTTTTCTTTCATTGCTAAAAAATTCGTATTAATTAGAACGGACAGTATGAAAATGAAGATTCACCGAGATTGCACGTGTCCTTTAATATTCTTTTGTTTTAACTAAACAAACAATGCCTTTCCATAGCCATCGCTATAAAAATGAAGCAAAAGGAGTGCCACGGTATGGTTACTAAGAATGGTAATTAATATACAATCCGTAGAAGAATATTTCTAGCGAGTAAAATAAATAATTAATTAAGATAATTAAGATTATCTTCCAAGACAGAGAGAGAGAGAGAGAGAGAGAGAGAGAGAGAGAGAGAGAGGGAGGGAGAAAGAGAGACAGAGACAGAGGAAGAGAGAAAATCTTGAGACAATTGTTTCAATTCTCGCGAGAACTCGACGAATAAA
This sequence comes from Vespula vulgaris, assembly GCF_905475345.1. NCBI lineage: Eukaryota > Metazoa > Arthropoda > Insecta > Hymenoptera > Vespidae > Vespula > Vespula vulgaris. The sequence goes on from NC_066609.1 coordinate 3,133,894, forward strand.
TCCGAGGAACATTCTTTAGGGAATTTCTGTTTACTCATTTCCTTCAGTTATTGCCCGAAATAACTCGGATTTCGTCGGATATTCAGGTAATCATTCCAATTCTCTTTCTTCCTTTCTCTTTCTCGCTGTCTCTTTCATTCGAATGAAAATCCCTTTGTGATACGTTTCTCCCTAGCTTCGTTTTATTTCTCTCTCTCTTTCCCCCTTCTACCTTTTTCTCCGCAGCTTCTTTGCGAAGGAGAAGGAGAGAAAAAGCAAAGAGCCGCGTTCGGAATAATCCGAAAATGTCATAATTATTATTTGTTTGTTGTTGTTGTTTCGCAGGGATTTCCATGCACAAAGGATACGCCTTCGTGCAATTCACGAATCCCTTTGACGCACGCAGCGCCTGTCTTGGCGAAGATGGCCGTACCGTTCTCAGCCAGATACTCGGTAAGTTATTGTATTATTCTACCAATGATAATTTAGCGGTATTACGTGCTAATTTCAACCTTCTCGTTTTTCGTCGTCTTTCGCCGTCTGATACCCAAATGACGACGCTCGTTTGTCTTTCCATGCTCGTATCTCTTCTGAAACGAGTTATCAGCCGCGTTTACATCGCGAAACGAGGACATTTCAAAAGGTCTTCGAACGAGATACATTTCATTAAAGACTTTAATAACCGACCGTCCGGTTGCAGAGAGAAGCAAGCTTTCTTTCTTGGCAAGCCTAAAGTAACGTCTCAAAGGAAGCCCACTTTACTTCATTGTTTTTCTTTTTTAAAAATCAATATTTTTATTCTCTACGACGCTTTCGCTTAAAACATATTACTCTATTTTCATTTTGAAATTTTTTTCTTTTTCAAACGTTATGTTCACACGACAAGGATCAGTTTTTACATCTCATCTCGTACTTCTTTAGTAGGAAATTAGAGTATATTATTAATACTAATGCCGAAGTGATATTCATTTATTCAAACATGCTATAAAATATATTATCGATCTACGATAATTCGAATAGAACCGAATCAACGATGAATTATTAACACGGATGATAGGAATTGCCGACTAATAATCATCTAATCCTAATTCATATTTTCAATATTATTGCACATAATTTAATAGTATTGTATAATACTATGGTCAATTCAGATATACGATGACTCGGAAAAATTTATTCTACAATAATGTTACATATTAACGTATTAATTTATTAGTATAGTAGTAATTTTGAACAAATACGTTCATCGATCGTCTAAAAATGAATTTATCTTCAAGTAATGCACGATCACTTCTCTTGGTCTTGAGTATATTTAAATAAACTTGATATACTATTGAACTAAGAACTAAGAACGTAGATCAGTCGATATCTCGTTGAGACGAATCAATACCGTTAGATCGAACTATTTAAAGAGGGAAAATTTTGCGAACGTCGAGCAGTCTCTCTTTGACTCTCTCCCTCTCTTTCCCTTTATGGCTTTAACTTCGCCTTTGAACGTTCCAACCGAATGAAGGAACGCAAAGGGTGGAACCCTTGGAAGTGAAGCATCATCGACGTTCGACCATTAGTTTAAACCTTCCGAGAGGGTTAAGGTGTTCTGCACGCTCGCCAAGGGTCTACCTAACGTGAAGGGTTTAATAAAGCGGACCTCTGCTCCATCGGGAGCGACTTCTTCGAGAGGAGCTACGAATTTAGGCCCTCCTAGTGTTCACGTTCGCATCTTCCATATATACAGGGTGTCCTCGTTTTAATACCAATGTCGACCAAATCGTTAGTTACGTTCGAAATTGTTTGCAAATTTTTCCTCGGTTTGACGAAATCCTAACTATTTTTCAATAAAATAAATTCTTAGAACATCGATCGTAGACAATCGAAGATAAGTGATTCGATTAAAAGGAAATCGTTCGAAATGGAGCATACCCGGTACGTGAGGGGTCAAACGTGCACGCAGACTCTTCTTCATCTTCTCTTTCGTCTTTCTTCGGATCACCGAATTGGCTTTGAATTTCGAGGTTTAACTTTGGCAAATGAAGAGAAATAGAGATAGGGATAGAGAGAGGCACCATTCGTAACGTTGCCGAACAAGGAGGGTGGAAAATTGGCAGTGGCTATTTTCTTGGAAAATCTAATCAACGCAACGGCACTCTGCTCTCCTCAAATAAAACTTTACGTGGTTCTTTTCTTCTTTTTTTCTTATTTTTATAATTTATATATTTATATACAGTACCTTCTTATCTCATTAAAAAGATATCAATCGGCGCGGAGTTCATTTTTCTTTTCTTTCTTTTTTATTTTTTTTTTCTTTATTTTGTCGACCTCCCTCCCCTCCTTCTCCACACTTTAAAGCATTTCTTTGCAGTCGCAACACGTCAAACGGATTTGTTAACGCAAGAAGAAGGACAGATGCAACAGGTTGCAGTTTAATTATTATTAAAGGGAAGTCAGGATCGAATGATCGCGGTTAAGGGCGAGCTTTAAGGGAAAGGATTTATTCTGTCTGTAGGATTCGTGAGACGAATCGTCGTATTCTTTGTCACTCTCTTGTACAGGGAAAATTGAAAGGTATTCGAGAAATTTGTCTTTCTTTTTTTTCTTTCTATCTCTCTTTCACTCTCTTTCGTTCCCTCTCTCCCGTTCCCTCTGTTTCCTTTTATCTTTTCCGTTCGTTTAAAAGGAACGAAATGAAAGTGTAGGCGAGAAGAAGTCTTGGTGGTACACGCGTTTGCTATAAATTTTTCGCCAGTACGGCGCTATAAGTAACGTTAGCGCGTCGGAGAACATAGTAAAGTTGGCAAGAATTACTAGATTCGTGGGTACATACCTCGGAGCCACACTAAATGGGATACTCAACTTAAACTTATGGTAATGTTTACTACGATATAAATTCCACGAGTTCCTTTCCGCGTGAGTACTCACGATAGTTTCGCCATGGCTCGCTCGGCGAATGCTGTCTTCCTTTCTTCCACTTTTCTCTCTCTCTCTCACTCGCTCTCGCTCTCGCTCTCTCGTCTTCTTTCCATTTCATTACCCTCTCTCGTGCTTTATACCATCGAAAGAGAAATACGAACGACCCATTGTTCCGTTCTTTCAATATTATAAAGCATTCGTATCAGTTTAGAATATTATTTTACAATCTAAAATGTATTCTATAAGAATCGTCTTTTCTCTCTTTTTCTCTCTAATATTCTTAACATCGAGTGATTTTTTTAAAACGTTCATACCGTTTGTTGACTGTACATAATTGTAAATATAAGACATTGATATCGTCTTAGAAACGATTAACTATTATATTACAAAAAGAAAAGACAAAAAAAAAAAGAAAACAAAAAGAAATACAATAAAAAGCACGAACAGAAAACTTATGAGAAAAACCGGCCACCAGTAAAACCTTCGAATCGTTCAGGCTTTTTATTACGGCAAGATGAAAATGCATAAAGATTCGAAAGGAAAAATGGGGATATAGAAATAATTTTTCGATCGCACCTTTATTTTAACGGCAGCCTTCCCTCTCTTTCTAATACTTTCCATCCGTTATTTTTGTCGTCTCGTTTTTTTTTTGTCTTCTTTTTATCATCTACGTTCTTCTTCGAGCTGGCGAAATTCTCGTCTTCCTTCTGCTCCATTCTCGAAAATAGAACGACGGCCATGGTCGCTCGGGGATCCGCAGGACGAGAGTAGTAACTAGGAAAATAGGCGAGCGCACTAGCAACCCTCTTCGAGACAAGTACTCGCCGGTGGAACCATTTTGCGATAGGTTCCATACTTTCAATAAGAAACACATCGATATTGGCTCGCGTTTCGCTCGGTATTTCGATGCTCTTGTTTTTCTTTCTCTCCCTTTATATCTTTTCTTTTTTTTTCTTTTCTTTCTCTCCATTTACTTCTGCGTCCCTTTTGTTCTTCCACCCTATTTTTATAAATATTTCTTTTCGGACGTTTTTCATTATTCGATAAAAATAATCTATTCAGATATTTTAATCGTAACATTTGAATGATAATTTACTTTTAATTAAAAAAAAATATATATATATAAACCATAAATGTGCGTAAATTTCATCGTTACATTGTCAGAATATGCTCGTATACATATGAATATATAACTGACATTTATAATGACTATAACATTTCATTAAAACCTCGATCGTACGGTGAAATCACAAAGGAACGTCGTCCATTGTCCATATAGTAATTAATTTACTTCCTTAATCAGTCGTTCGTTCTATTATATCTTTTGAAAAATATATTAATGCATTTATAATAGTTATTATCGATCAACGAAAGGATTCATTCTTTTAACCATCTTTCTTTTCTATTCCCTTTTTTCGTTCTATCAACCAGTTTTCGAAAATGAAACACGACGATGATCCGAAAGAACAGAGGAAACCATGAATCCGATATTCAACTCAAAAAAAAGAAAGATACGGAAAAAAATGTTAAACGTTACTTCTCGATATATAAAAGCTTTATATCTACAAAGTGCGAATATTATTAACATCTTTTTCATCTCGCGAATTTCGAATTTATCCTCACATCTCGTCTTTGTAATTCGAATTATCAAAACATTTTGACTCTCTCTCTCTCAATCTCTTTCTCTCTTTCTCTCTCTCTCTCTCTATCTATCTATCTATCTATTTATCTATCTATCTATCTCATAATTTTTCGCTAGATACGATGAACTCTTTATATGATCTCTTCGCACTTTTCTTTATCCTTTGCCATCAAACAGCTTCGTTTCTTTCTCGGAAAAGTACCAACACATACATACATTCTACGTAAGCACTTGAATTACGTCGAAAGCATAAATAAATCGTAACTCGGTCCCTCTGTTCGCATCGAAGTGCACCGAAGTAAGTGGAAAACTAAAACTTTTGCGCTCCCGTTAGACTCCGTAGACTTCACCCCTACTTCTTGTCTCCGTTAATGTTCGACGAGTCTTCCATATTTCAGAGGAGAGTCGAAAAGGTTCTAGTACGATAAAATCACAATGGTGTTGAAGAAAATTCATCGAAGAAACGATAGATTTTTATAACAGAATCTTTTTAATCTCATGGTCTCTCTCTCTCTCTCTCTCTCTCTCTCTCTCTCCCTCCCTCCCTCTCTCTATCCATCTTGCAGCATAGCGGTAATTTTCTCTGCTTCTTTTCCATACCAGGGCTTGTTAAAATACATGGAAATAAATTATGTTTCTCTCTCACTCTCTAACTTTCTCTCTGTCTTCTTAAGGGAACAGCGATTTAATTTCGACGTCTTGCCAAGAGAGTGAAAGACAATGAGTAACGAATTAAAACGCTCGGAGCATATCGGCACCGGTGATAACGGAGATTTTCCTCTTCCCCTCGTGTAAATGGACGTGTACAGATGGAAATGATTATAATAGATTTCTGTTCCGTAATTACACATAATGCATTCGGTCATTAAACGTCGATAGGTCTTTGAACGAAATTCCAATTTACGGCTCGCGTATTCGACTTGTAAATATTTAAGATATCCGTTTTCTCGAATAATACGTAACGACAAAAGGAAAATTCATTTTTCGAGTTTTTACGACAAATGAAGTCCGCAAGAGAACATAAAGTGATGTAATTGCTAGGTAGAAATATATCGATTGGTTGAACAAATATAAATATATACTTGATGTATATGTATATATATATATATATATATATATATATATATATACGCATATACATATACGGATCCTCTCATAGAGTTTGCAAATTTGTTCTGAAAACAAGTGAGGTGGCTAACGTGAATAGCAGGAAAAGAGAGAGGAAATGAGAGAGAGAGAGAGAGAGAGAGAGAGAGAGAGAGAGAGAGAGAGAGAGAGAGATCCGATGTTTCATTGAATTCACGATTGAGCGAGCAAACGAGGATCGCAGGACGATAGTTAGAATGGGCTGGTCGCGGTGGATCGCGTCCTGCACATTCTACATGACCCTGCACATAATCAGAATTAACGCCATTACATGGTACAAGCAGGGTTCACGATAGAATCCAGCGAGTCTGAATATACCGCTACTACCCTTACTCGTACTACCAGCTATCTCTCTCCCTTTCTCTTTCTTCGTTCTTTCTACATATTTCTTTCTCTTTCATTCTAACGAATAACATCTCTTTTCTCTCTTTATCCAACACAGTCTCTTTCCATCTCTTTTTCCCCTTCTGCCACTCGATTCACCAGAAATCTTTCTTCGGCTAATGCAAGAACTGTGTTTCCGGCGTAGCTAGCAACTCTCTACCGCCTACCCTTCCGGTGGCCATGTACATTCTATGTATACATGGAGATGTCTGGCGAGACGCGAACTGCTACCACTACGCGAGGGGTGGAGCTGGGAAGCTGTGCGCTTGAATGTAGACCGAAGGTGTCGCTGGATACCGGAAGAGACTCGCATTTACAAGCGCAACACACCACAGCGCGCGCGCGCGCCTGAAAGAGACAGAGAGAAAGAGAGAGAGAGAGAGAGAGAGAGAGAGAGAGAGAGAGAGAGAGATCGCGTCTCTCATCCCCTCCTTCGAGCTTCACCCTTCCCACCCTTCTTTCTTCTTCGTCGTTGTCGTTGTCGTTGTCGTCTTCTCTCCGCTAAACCAGACCGGCACCTTTCGTTTCGTCGACACTCGCCACCACTTTCCTACACACACATAGATTCAGGATATAGAGAAAGACACGTGTCAGTGTGGGACGTTCGGCTAAAACTTTGCACGTTCCTTTTTTGTGTCTCTACTTTTTCTCTTTCATCGTCTCCTTCTCCATCCACTCGGTTCGCCTTTCCTTCGCCTATCCGTCGATATTTCTTTTTTTATTCCTTCCTCGAGCATCGACCAAAACTTGTCCCTTGTCCAAATGGAGAAATCGAATTTTGGAGAATATCTATAAATCTAGAAGAATTAACTTCCTATATGAATTATTTCGAAAATTTCACTTTCGAGATCACGCTTCGACTTTCAATCCTTCTCAGTTTCGATCGAAACCTCGATACACCCTCAAACTAGACGCGCGAATATCGTCGACGTCTTCCTCACGCACTTGTATAATTAACTTTGCAAATTGGCTCCTCTCCCTGTCTATCTCTATCTCTCTCATGCCAGTGATACCTTGGAAATGCATTTTAGGTCTTTGACTTTGGCGGGACTCGCTTATATCGAGTGTCTGCTTCACTAGTGCGAGCGAGCACATCATCGCTTCCCTGCTCGATATTTAATTTCAAATTCTTTTTACTCTCTCCACCATTTGCCCTTTGACCTTTTAGAAGGAAGTCCAATATTTTTCTCTCCTCATTCTATCCACCGTCCGACGATTAATGCGAATTTTTAATTTCGTTCCGTAACAATCAAGAGAAACGTATTTACCCATGGAAGGTGCAACAAACGAAACGTAGTTTTTATCTCTGATTGAAAGCTGCGATCGAAGATGAAACCTTTCCATCACGATTCTCTTTCGTCAATCAAATTTTTCCCAATCGAAAGCTACAACGAAGTGTCTCTGCTTCGTTTCCTCGCGAATCGATCGCATTATTTCTCGCGAATCTTATTTCTTTTGTACATTCGTTTCAGCTTTTCTCTCCGCATCCTTATAAATTTCTCTTCTCTCTTTCTTCGTGACTCTGATAGTTTCAGCGAGACCATTTCTCCTCTCTCTCTCTCTCTCCCTCCTCCCCTCCTGCTCCCTCTTCTTTTCAACATAAAAAAAATATCTCGGTATCAGTCTACACTTTGTCGCGGTGGAGGCAGGATGAAGAAACACCATTGAATGTTTTACGACGATATTTATTAGCATATAGCAACGTACGGGTATACGTACGTATAATACATACATACCTGATGTATTTTAGCGACGTCTCGCGTCACTTTACGGGACATGTTTTACTTCTTCATCCGAGAAACGTACGGCCGTTGCAACGTTTACTATGTCCTCCCCTTTCACTCCCACCTCAAGTCCGTATATCCCTATGTTGAGAAAGATGATAGAGCTTATCTTCGACATAAAATAGTCATACACTTTGGCCTGAAAAGTTTTTGAATAAATTATAGGCCGTCACCGATGGACTTACTCCTTTCCTTGTCCTTCCTCTACCCCTCTTTTAAATCCCCTTTCCAATTTCACGTATTTACCCTTTACCTGAAAATCAGCCAATTGATAAATATACACGATAATATGCTCTCTTGCACGTTTAAGATATTTTTAATATGTAAAATAATAGGTAAAATTAGAAACATACGTATATTGACAGTATGTGTAAAAAGTATCTAACATGTGAATTTTTACACTCATCACCGTATGTCAAACTTTACCGAACGTAGCAAAATGTTCGTTTATCGATCTACGCGTTATTCGTATTGGTAGGTAGTATCATTAAACGAGTTTGCGCTAATGAAATATTGATGCCTCGGAAATTGAAAAGAGTAACTTCGATGTAGCTGAAAGACTGGAAGAGACCAGAATTTGTGTGTGGTATCGATGGAAAAATATAGGTCACGCGTAAACGCATACGAATCCGCATCGTCGGAGTTTACCACTCGCATGTGCAAATAGCGTGAAAAAGGATGATTTATCGCGCTAATCTCATTAGAAATTAATACGCTGATTTATCGGCGCTCGAGGTTGCAAATGTTTTTTGGCTTGGCCACGAGCTTCCGCTTTATCGTACCGTCCCGGATATAGGTCTTTATTGCTCGTTAAACTAAATGGTAACTAAACATAAAGGAATGAGGAAAATATCTGAATATTATTTTTTGACACAATTAATCGACGCGAAAAGAAAAGGAAAGAAAAAGAAAAAAAAAGAAAAACGAAATGAAAAGGAGAATCATCAAATTGTGTCGTTCACTCTAGTGATCTAAATATACGCTTTATTGTATATTTTTATGTATATTATTCGTAGCAGAGCTTCGATGCTAACTCATCCGTGAAATAACGATTGAAATTTTAGACGAGTAAAATCATTGGACTTCTATCGGCGTGTGAACGATACTGTTGCATCTTTCTTTTATTTTATTTCTTCTTTTTTTTTTAATATTCATTCTTTTACTATTCATTTCTTTCGTATCCATCTTTTCGATATTGATTTTTCCTCGAATTCATTACGTCCTTCGTTCGATCTCAACGAATTTTGCATTATGAAAAACTTCAGCTCCAAACGATTATAATTTATTCACGTACATAGCTATAAAAAATGGGCGCTAGCACGTATTTACACGAACACGGTCCAACGTCGTTTGCGTTTATCTTCCCTAGTCATTCTTCCCGAGATTTGTTAACTGTATTACGAGGATGAAGCGTACGCGCGCGCGAGCTCACTCTACGCTTGTTATTTTACTTCAAACTCATTTGTACTACCGCGGAACAACACGTTATCCCTGAAATTCTGCTAATTACGAAAAGCATATAATATAATTGCATTCGCGATACGCAAGCGATATACTCGCTCTACGATGCGAGTTCAAAGTGAGCTCTTTTCTATGTACATCTACATATGTATATATTTTATGTATTACATTTCCATATATACACATTCATACAAAATTCATTCTAACACTTTATTGATTACTATACTAATATACTTTATTGAAGACACGTTTATATGTATATATAGGATTGGACAATAAATTTGATCACCGTGAGTATTTTCTTTTTTTTTCTTTTTAGAGATATAAAAATATTTTATTTACAAGAGTCGTACCGTACGGACAAGGTCATAATATGATAATAGTAATTTTTTGTAGATTGCTACGTAAAGGACATACGAAAACCAACTGAGTTATTTTTGAACGAAATCGTATGTTTTTGACTGCATCGATTGACGGAGATTGACATACTCCATAAAAAACTATAAACCCATATATATCGAATAATTACTAGTTTAAAAAATAGTTCACAGTAATGTCATTATTACGAAAGAAAAGTCTTTAAATTTTGTATATTGGCGACTACTGACAGTTCTTTTCTCCCTTATTTTAAATAAAGAAAATAAAATTTACATAATTGTAATAAAAATTTTAATGATTTCGTTACTGTTATGACCTTATTAAGAAAGAAAAGAAAAAATTAGAATTCAAAAATTATTAACAGAGTCGATTTTATTATAACGATATTATTGTAATATTTACATAAATAAAAAATAAATTACTCTTGATAATAGTTTTTCTTTCAACTTTTTACGATTTTTCGTTCCGAAGATATCGCCTTTGAAAAATTTGCATGCATAATTCGTATAGTGTAGCTGTTCTATACTGGTAGTAATGGTACTGGTAGTAGTAAGCCTGCCGCGTAAATTCTCGGAATTTATATAGGTCAACGTGTCAATGTAAGAATCTTTTATTTACATGGGAATATTTTCGAAACTAAAAGTCCTACGGACGAATCAAATATCATTTCTCAAAAACAAACTTTCATAAACAAATACAAACTAAATTCATCTTATTCTCCGATCCATCTTATTTTAAATTTCAAATTAAGACCGATCTTTTAAATTACATAAATTAAATAATTAAAAAATAAATTACTTTTTTATTAAAAAAAATTTTTTTGTTATTTATAATTACATTTTTTATTCGCATGGGAATATCTCCGGCAAATAATTAAGAATCGTAGAGACTTGAATCAAATACTATTTTGAAAAGCAGGATTTGTTCTATTGTTTCGTCACATTGTTAATAATTAATTAATAATTCGTTACAAGCAATTATCTTTTGTAACCGGAATATATTCGAATGAATTTTTTCACATAAAATCCTATAGAAGTAATATTCACGTCTATGTAAAAACAAAATTAAAAAAAAAAAAGTTGCTTGTTAACGATTGCCAAAACAAATAGCTGTTTTGTCGAAAGTATAATCTCTATTCTCTTTCTCGGTTCATCGTTCCGACGTTGACGAAGCGAATTATTTTTTAGGCATGTTATTCTCACTTAACGTTATCGCAATCACACCAAGGGCATCGTTATACAACAATACCATCGTTGAAAATATTTTTCAATGAATTTACATTGCTCTCGAATTCGCTTATAGAACATAGAACGTGATGATAATAATAACTGAACGAGGGAACGAACGAACCAACGAAACGACTCGATTTAATAGCGTATATCGAACATCATTAAAAGTTCGCCAACGTGTATCATTATTGGTATCGCGTTGAGTTGGCCTTCGACCGAATTGCAATTTCAAGCTCGTTTCCCCGCGACATTACGCAACGCTAGAGTCTACTATTAACATCCACCACCGATAGAAATCGCTTTGTGTCTTGACTCTTTGCGTATAATAAAATGGAAATTAATAAACCGTGAACCAGAGTCTCACAGAATTGTCGCGGATTGTATTGGTAAAATTGAAAATACGAAAGGTGATTACAAATATTCGTTATTCAAGTGGATCAAAGGAAAGGAAGATAAAGAAGCTAATTCTTTGAGAAAAACATTGAAAGGCTTATATCGTTGTTTCGAGAATAGTTGATTCCGAGGTGTATAATTGATTTTAAATAAAATACGAAGATGCATCTTGCCGAATGAACATTTTAAATCGAATACGTCGGGAAAAGAAATTGTGACTATTTAACAATTTCTAACACCGCTCGTCAATTCGAAGTTTTGTTTGCCAAAAAAGAGAAGAATGGGAGTAGGATGATAATGCCTCGCGTATGCTGGAGTTGTGTGTATCTATTTTTTTCATTTTTTGTCGGAATCACCATTTTTATAGACGACGGGACACAGAGAAGTAAAGAAGTGTAACAAAATCGGGGAGAGAATAAGAGGAAGAGAGAAGGAGAGAGAGAAAGGGAGTGGCATTTAATCCGGCCAGAAGAGCGCATATCGCTAGAGCCGATGGAGGTTCATTCTCAGGGAAATGGAGTGAGGGATGAAGAGGTGGAGAAAAGAGAAGTGAGCGAAGCGTTATAGCCGTTTTACGATCTCCCTTTTTCACCTAGCTGCTCCTCTTCCTTTCGCAGCTTCTCTCTCTCTTTCTCGCTCTTACACCTTCTCGATTCTTCTCTAACTTTCTCTGTCTCATCTCTCTTCTATTTCTCTTTCTCTTTCTTTGTCCTTCTTTCTCTGACTAGACAAACCTGCACGATCCTCAAATGAGCGCTGAGAGCCGGCAAACTCTTGAGAATATAATCCCGGCTTTACCGATTTTCCTATGCCACCGCATAAATTTATATGGGAACGACGCTCTCTTGCTTCCGTTCCATTATGGTGCGCGTATACTCGCGTGCGTCAGCGCGAGAGAAGGGTCTCCCGAAAAATAGCAGGGAAGAAGAAGAAACTGAAGAAAAGCTTGAGGAAGCACCTTTAAGAGTGAACGCGTTCTAATCCGTCCGTTTAATCCGTCGCTCTCGAATGCCGTCCGGGATTTTTCTACGTTGATATCAAGATCAGGTCGATATATACACACACACATCGAACAAAAAATCCTGGACATTATATATATATATTCCAAGTCCAAAATATTAGGATAATAACAAAAGAAAATTTATTAGTAAATAATGATGAAAATATTTCTAACGCGAAAATTTCTCTGAAATCTCAGTCGTTCTCTAAACTTTTTTCTTCGTCTCTAGAACTGATATTTGATTGACTTTTTTCAGTCTCTTCCTCGTCGCATTTATGCTCGTCCTCCTTTATACGTCGCCATGCGCATCGCATTCTGTCGCGTAATTTGATCTTTTTTTTGAAAACACATATGTCGATTTCTTTTCCACGCATCGTTCATTTTTCTTTTCTTTAACTTCTTTTGTTCCTTTGTCGATATCTTATCATTCCATATCTCACCCATGCGCGACATTCAATACGATATGCTCCTTCTAACCATGCGAACTTTACTAACGTCCATTCTTTCATTCTTTCCATGAATCATGCCAAACTCTTTTATCTCTCACAAGCATACTTTTTCATAATCCACATAGTTTATTGTAAGAGTAAGTACATAGTGTTCATAAATGCGAGAATATAAATTGTAACGAATTCAAAAATATAAGTAAAGGAACAAAGAAATAATAAAATGAAAGGAGAAACGAATTAATAAGAAACGAAAAGCTTGTCGAAAAATGCGAAATAAATGAGTACAGGACCGAGGAAAAAATGTAGCAGAAGCTTTTTATTAGCTAATATTTACACAGGTTAATTAAAATTTTAAATTAAGAGTCCAATGTGAAAGGGGATACATTTATTATCATTCACCTTGTCTTTTTTCATTCGTCTGTTTAATTATCAAAACAGGTTGACGCGATGGAGACACCCTTTTCGTTTTATCTTTAAAGATCATAATATCTTTTTTTTATCGGCGGATTATGTCACTTGGTTTATTTTTTCGGAATTTTTTGTCTTATAATAAGATAAAACCATGAGCGAGTTTATGAAAGCGATGGAAAGTCGTACAGTCTTTGGAAAAATCAAGCCAAGCTGAGCCAAGCTGAGCGTTGGTGGACTCTCTCTCTTTTTTTCTCTCGCTTCTTTTTTCGAAAAAACAGAAATGCAGAGATGAAAATAGATAAAACGAAGAGAAAGGTGACATCGTTTTGCGTTGACTCGGATGACTCCTCTTTAGGTACTTTTCTTCTAGCAAACCCAGCTCTCTTTCTACCTCTCTTTCTTTTTTTCTCCTCCTCGTCGCGAGGTATCCTCGTCCGAACGCTCGACGATTGCTTCTTCTCTAAATGAGCATTGAAAGTCGGCAAACTCTTGAAATTCTAATTCTTGATCCAAGAGAGGAACGTAAAAGTCTTTCGCTATTGAAAAAAAAAGTAAGAAAAAGAACGATGCGAAAAATTATAATTAATCGTACTCCATTTAATGTAATTTTAATTTATTAAAATAGCTGTAACGTACCGTTTTAATGCGAAAGAAATGAAATATATTTTTAATAATCGAACGCATCTAATTAAAAGTGACTATAATTCCGATTGAAATGCCAAATATAATCGTTAAATTTGTTGACATACATACGCGAGTGAATCATAAATCTTTCAGCAAGTTTCGCGCGCAATAGTAAAGACGAATTATAAGTCAATTTATTTAATTAACCGACAGCATTAAATGAGCTTAGCGGATAAACATCGACGACGAGCTTTGGCTAGAAATAGAAGCTCGTCGTGCGAATCATCTTCTTCGGCGTCGTCGGCAGATTCCTCTAAAGCAGCTTATTTAGACGATTAAACTCATCGTCGAACGATTAATTAATATTTTCTAATTAGACGACGTCGAGGAGCGTGCATAGTCCCGTCGTAGTCCCGGTAATTGGATAACGTTCTTTGAGCTTTGTATAAGTTGTCCAGAACTATTGGTCTTTCGATTAACCCTTTATGGTTACCATTATTTTCGATCCCTCATTTCAAATTACTTTCGTTAATTCGTTAATTATCTTTTTTTCTTTTTCTTCATCGTCCTCGTACCTACATCTTCTTTTTATTTAGAAATTTAATATGAAATTTTGTTAGGAGCGATCAGGAATGTTTATTCCATGTTATAACGTGACAAAATGGACAAGTCGAAATAAGATTGAAAGGATTGGAAAAACGAGGAAGAGGAAGGTGAAGAGAAAGAAAAGGAAGAAATGAGGTCTAGGAAGAAAAGAGAAAAGAGGTCAAACGTAATTTTATCGAAGAGTAAGAAGTTTCATCGTAAGGACGAGTACCGAGTCAATTCGAATGTATACCGCATGTTCGAATTTTCGCGTGTTGCTGCCGCTACGAAGAACATGTCGAGAGGCATGTACCAAAGGTGGATAGCAAGGAGGAGGAGGATGAGAAGAGAGAGAGAGAGAGAGAAGAAAATGGTGGACGGGTGGCCTCTCGCGGGAAATACGTCGAGTATCTGAATAAATCGAAATAGCCAAAGTGATTCTCCAACTTAAATTAGTTTCTGCCCGGCATGGAGAGGTTAGGTAGGCGAATGTACGCCTTTCCTCCTTTCCCCTTCCCTTTCTCCATCCCCTCTCCCCTCCCCCTCTCTCTTTCTCGCATTCACATCACCCAAGACACGCGAATACATGTCCTTGCTCTTTTCCAAACCTCTCTTTTTCTTCCTTTTTCTTTTCCTTTCTTTGCTTTTATCTTTGTTCCTATCTATTAATCTTTTTCTTTCTAGTACCTGAAAGAGCGAGCATCGTTCGCTCGATAAAGGAGGATAAGGGGCATAACAAATTTTCTCTGTAGCTATTTCATAGCGGGGTTAAAGTTTATTTTACGGGGAAGAGAAAAAGTATATTTGGGTTAATTTCCACGGTGTTCAACGCTTCTTTCCATACGACATTACTAACCGACGAAACCAATAAACGTTGTTGATCAGCGCTTCGAAGCTGAAAAGGTATTTGCCGTTTTACATGTACCTAAGCAACCCCTCTCGATCCTTAGTCCTGTCGTAAACAATGCACCTACCTTCGTAGTATCTCGAAATTTCCGGTTAAACGTTCGTCGAAAAGGATTTTATACCTTCGAACGGTAAACACGCCGACGCGTTCGGAGCGAGAGACTAGAACGGACGGAGGAAAGGTGAGACGCATGCTTCGAAATGAAACGGAACGGAATAATTGCTACGCCATCCAGGGCGGTAGTTTAAAGACGGCACGCGAAATGATTTAAGTTTCGGGTTACGAGCGAACTCGCCTTTTTTATTTCGTTGAACGAACGGAGATTCCGAAAGAGCCTTGGAGAGATACTTTGGAATGGAGAAATAGTTTACTGCATTTTCTCTTGTTCTCATTATCTTCGTTTAAATTAAAATATATTTTATCTAACGTTTTTCTTCTATCTTTTTTTTTCTTTTTTCCTCCTTTTCTCTTTTATAGACAACGTTACCAAAAATGTGAAAACTCGAAACGAAAACTTGTACCTTTAATTTTTAATATACTTTCAAAATTGTATTCTCGTTGTGCTACATCGCCCGTATATTTGCGAATTTCCTAGTAACAGAGGTACGCTCGTGTCGCGTATATTCGTCATATCTCTTCGTATTATCATTTAAACGACGACGATTTACGCAGCTCGTGAACGAGATATACGAAGTGTAAACTTCGATTTAATCCCGAAACGCGTATGGCTCTATGAAAATACGAGAGAGTTTTAGATGTATTTATATAATGATACGTTTATCTGTTGAAAAAACAATTAAACAGTCTTGTAGCTATGTTGGATTTTTTCTATAGATTTATTACATCTTTTCGATCTACGTAAGAGCTGTGTCAACTATATCAATAAAGAATCTAATTAGAAATTGTTTAATTTCGTATACCGGATAAATAAATCCGGAATAAATCAAACATGGGATGTCACTCGCAATACTAGCTCCAACGAGCGAGAGAAAAGTCACAACGGTCGATAGCCAAAGGGTAGAATTAGGAGAGAGAGAGAGAAAGGGGGGGGGGGGGGGGGAACGATAGAGATCGACTCCTAAAAAATTGTCCAGCTAATCTGGCCGTTTCGAACGGCTTGTTGCTGGCAAGTCAATAATCAGTCCGAGCACTCTTGTAGGCAATACACGCTCAATGATTCGAACAAGCATCGCCGGTGGTGCAGCGCCATGCAAAGTGCTGATCTCTGTCCTTCTCTTTCTCTCTCTCTTCGATATACACGGTCCATACTGTACAATAATATTTGGTAGAATAGTACCTAGCAGCTTTTGTTTTGGTTGTTCGTGAAAACAGAATGACCTACGGCAATCATGCGTAAAACGGAAAAGCCACGCGTTTGCGTTTGCCGAAGGCAGCTAGGTTTGCTGTTCCTATTCGGTCGACCGGTCATACGTTAACGATTCGTTATATCAATTAGACGAAAGACGAAATAGTATCACGCGTTTTATCCCTACATTCTTATCGATGTGATTTAACGCAATGACAACATTTTAACTTTTAATCGTGATTTTCCTTTTGCTTCTCTTTTACGAATAAATCCAATGATAACAACAGAGTAATGGCGAACCTTCGTCGATCGTTTTCTACGTGCAAATTTATCGAATACTCGTTAAAGAGAAAACGTTGAATTTCGTTATGAAATCGAGAAAATTACGGTATTTGCGTTAAAAAGGATAAAAAGATAAAATACAAATAATCTATATTCGTCGTGTACATTTTCTACGAACTCTCTCTCTCTCTCTCTCTCTCTCTCTCTCTCTCCCCTTCTCCCTCTCTTCATGATGATATCGTCAAATGAACCTGTCGCCGAGGCACAACGTTATGAATTTCAAAATCGTCATCGAATGGAGGATTCTCTCCGAATAAAAATTGCAAGGTAATGCGATTTTACGTCGACTATTTTATTTTTTATCTCTCTCGAACGTAGTCCGCGTAATTACACGCTTGCTGGATTAAAGCGTCATCGAATAGAAAGGACAATTTGTAATTTCGGTATCGATTCGTGGGTTGATGGATCGTTGAGCGAGAATGAGACAGATGGAGAGAAATAGAGAGAGAGTGAGAGAGAGAGAGAGAGAGAGAGAGAGAGAAGAGGGAGGGAGAGGCCTCCCAATGAATTCGCAAACCAGCACTTTCAATAAACGATCGCCGTATTCGATGTGTCGTAGTTTATGCGCGTATTAACGATAGATAACATTCGAGCTCGAATGCTATATTGGTATATACAACATCTCGATAACATTCTAACAGCTATTATATCGTTGCTTCCAAAAGTGGAATATGTCTGCATGGTACATCGTTCTTAAAAATATATCATTATTTTACGACATATCATTACTTTAGAAACGTTTTTGTTTCATAAGTTACAAGACAAACCGAAGAGCAAAAAAAGTAACTTATTGGTCTGGGGTACGAGAGTGTCTATGAAAATATTTTGATAAGCATTGATAAAAAGTAATAAAAATGAAAAAAAATCTTCCTCCTCTAATAGACGTCTAGGGAGGTCAGAAACGAGCGCAGTGCGATTTCATGGGACGCGTGACGCTTCGATCGTAAAGCTTCGCTCGTTCGCTTAGCTCTCGAATCGAAAGAATCACATGGAAAAAAAGAAGAATGAGAGGGATAGAGCGTTTTTCCGTCTAAAAAATGTATCAGCTCTTTTATGGATTTTTCGTGTCGAGCACTCCGATCGTGGCTGACCGGCAACCATAAAAAACGCGAAGAGACCGAAATAGAGAAGGGAGAGAAATGGAAAAAGGACAGGTCAATGGTTAGAATCGCATTTACAGCGCGCTTAGATAAATATTTAAACGTCGGGAGGTTGGAGAGCCAACTGCTGCAACTATACTACTTCTTCTTTGCTACGGCAACCAAGCGGCGCCATAGCGTTTGATTATTTATTACTATTGTCTTAGCCCAACTTACACAGAAACTAAGAGAGGGAAAGGGAGCGTTTTGAAATATTCAATCAGTCTATGTTTAAGCTCCATAATTATCCCTTCGAAGAAGAGAGAGAACAGATTTTAAGCCCTTTTCATGTCGACGAAAAAAAAGCGAGAGAGAGAGAGAGAGAGAGAGAGAGAGAGAGAGAGAGAGAGAGAGGACATTCTCATTCTTTTCTGTTTTTTTTTTTAAGAAAAATATATTTCAAAGGACATTCTTAATATCTTAAAAAAGGCCTCATAAAACGATCTGAGATGAAACCTGCACCAGAGGTTTGAAAGTTTGAACGAAAGTGCGAATGAGAAAGAGAGAGAGAGAGACAGAGAGAGAGACAGAGATAGAGACAGAGACAGAGAGAGAGATATGGTGGATATATATCCATAATGCATCCCTATGGTATATGCTGGTACTCGAGTTCTTCTCGGCTACCCCTCAATCCTCCTCCTTCATCAGCTACTCTTCTTCTTCTTGCATAAGCACGAACGAGACACTGTTCGTCATTGTCCCTTGAAGGAGCAGAACATAAGGCTAGGACAGAGGTCGTTAAGAATGAAATTCTCTGGCTTATCACCGGCGGGAAAGTGGGAATTTAACTAATTAACTGAGGAAAGGACAACCCTCGGGGGTATTTCGGTGTAATTAGCGAGGAAACGCACGCCCGTAATCACGTTTACGGGAATCTGTTTCCTTTCGTCGTCCGCCTCACTTTTCCCTTTACTTCTTCAATTCTCTTTCTTTCTTTCTTTTCTTTTCTTCATTCTTTGCGGCTTTGTCTTGTTCCTCTCTTTTACCCTTTGGTTTCGCCTTTTATCATACGTTCTCTAAGGATTAATCCTGATTTTCTTTCATTCGTCAACCTTCTTGTAGAGACCGTTTCAAAAAAGATATTAGGTTGTATAATTATATTTGTGATAATATTTTCTTTTTCCTCTTTTCTCTTTTTTTTATTTCCCCGAAAAGTTGATTTTATTTTTTTTTATTGATCGCAAAATTGAAAATATATAAATATTGTACAGGGTTCCTAGAAATCAATATACTAAACACGATAATTCATGTGGGATGGAAGATTCCAGCGTTAATTATTTGTGTATGTGTATGTGTATAAGATAAGTTAATTAGCAGTTAAAAAAGGATATGGAAGGTTCTAACGTTAGTTAATTATTTGTATGTGTGTGTGTGTGTGCAGAAGATAAGTTCATCGATAGTCGAACGAGAACGTGATCTGCTCTTTGTTTGTTCGTGAAAAGAACATGGGGGCTGAGATATTGAGAGAGAGAATGAGATGAAAGTGTAGCATGAGTGAGATAAGCAACGAATAGGACAAGCTACAGATAGGACAAAATAAAACGATTAGGACAAAGGGCGATCAAAACTTCCGAATACATATACGTTGACGTGAGTGGAGTTAAGAAAGGCGACGGAGTAAATGTAAAAAATAAAAAAACGGGAGTTAGTCTTGAGTCGACCAAGCAAAGAGTAAAAAGGACTGAAAGCGATCTTTAGTAGACCGACTTAGGAGTAAAGAATAAAGAGAAAAGAGTTGTACTATTGTAATATATTAATTAATAAAATCCTTATTAACCATAGGAGTAAATGATTTGAGTTTCGCTGGTTTGTATCTCCTAGATAGGATAACAAAAAATATCCTACATTCACAGGACGTGTATCATTTTCTCACTCGTATATAATTTTTTATTCTCGCTAATACAAGTTATCACTTATACGCATGTTTCACTCGACGTTCCTTTTCCTTTTTTACTTTTTATTGAAAAGGTGGTTGGAAAAGATCGAAAGGCTGCTCGGCGATTTTACGAATGCTATAGAAAGAGTGAGAGAAAAGACGAAGGGGAAAGTTCCTCTTTTACGCGGTTCATAAATTCAGCCAAAGACGGTAATCTGGCAATCGAAGTTTTCTAATCGTCCTTGTGGCTCGAGACATCGCAGAATAGTTTATCGAGAAAAAAAGAAAGAAAGAAAGAGAAGAGAGAGAAAGGGAAAGACAGAGAGAGAGAGAGAGAGAGAGAAAAGTACGATATGCAGGAGGCGTTGCAGCTTGGCAGTTGCATGAAATATGGCTTCTTCGAATGCACTTCGCTGCTATCGACTTACCTGAAAGTGGAAAACCCTTCTCTGCAACAACTTCTCGATGCCCGTCGAGAGCTATCTCGTGCGTCAACCTCCCTTCTAACATCTTCTCGATCGTTCTTCAAGAAGAAAAAAGAAAAAGGAATTCGTTGTCCCTCTTCTAGCCTTTCATACGAATTCTATCACATCTTGTTCATTCGTGCAAAACTTTCGAGATAAGAATCGACATGAGAAAAACGTACATTTGTTGAATCGTTCATAAATTATTATCAAAGAACAAAACATGATTATTATTATGATTATTATATGAAGAGAATACGTTGCACACGCGGGTATATACTTTTATGAGGTAAATTCCACGATCTTATTGTATATAAATATATATACATGTATACGACATATCTGTATATGAAAAGAGGCCTCCAATCAGAGAGATATAGAATTTTTATCGGGTAAACAGTTTACTAGCCGGAGGCTGCACTGCTACGATCGATAGAGAATCAACAATCTGATACTTCGTGCAGAGATTGATCCTTATGAAGTTTTGCTCTTCTAGAGATTGAATATTACTTTTTTTATATTAAAATCGATCTATTCTAATTACTAGGTTTTCCTTTTAATTTTTCACAAATTTTCTATAACATTAATTTTCTAAACGCGTATTATTCTATTGCCACTATTAATATTACTACTACTATACTCTATATATTATAATTTCATTATATTCATGTATGCACGAACGGCCATCGTTTTCTTCGATTTAGACAAAATTATTCGCTTCAAAGAATCGTTCGAGTATTGTTTTGCAATAAACTCAAAGTCCTAATCGCATATAATTCGCATTTTTTTCGATGATACTTTACGGGTTATCCGATTTACTTTGACGAGAAATCGAATCTGTACTTAATTTTTCATTAATGACGAAAGGGCCTAACGTGTACTACTCGTGTATCCACCTTTCGCTCCAATTTAATCCCTTTACGTAACGTCGAATAAAGATTAACTAGCTCTTTTAAATGCATGTGTTGTTCCGTATTCAAAGTGCAACTGAGGGTGGAGGGAGTAAAGGATAGGAGACGAGGCGGGAGCGCGAACGGAATTTACGGTCTCAAAGAAATTTATAAATACGAAGTGGCTTCGTCGCGCTAGAAAGGATCGCGTCATGCATAATTATATTCTCTAGACCGTTGCTTTTTTTCCCACTAGACACGCGAAAGCCGATTTCTCCTGTCTCTCTTTCTCTCTCTATCTATCTCTCTCTTTGTCTCTCTCTTTCTCTCCCTCTTTACACACACACACACACATGCCGGCGCGTGCGCGTTCATTTTGTCTTCTTTTTTGCTTTGTTTTGCTTTTTTGCAAAAGTTGAAGCTGGGAGTGCTGAACGATACTAAAAATTTCTACGAGAGATAAAAAAGAGAATGAGAGATATTTTTGAGCGTTTCCCGTTTACGGATACACTTGTCTGGCATGCATCCTTTTTTTAAATGCCACGACGATGGTACGTTCTTTATGTGTACGTACATATGCGAATGAGAACGAATAACGCTGACATCGCGTGCATCATCGTGCGTGTTCTCCCACGTAGAATATAAATATACATACAGTATGTACCTACATACACGCTCATGTAAGAAATAATAGCTGGCTTGAAATTCAAACAGTGACTCGATCCATCTTTTGCGAGGATTAGGATGCTTTTGAAAGGTTTAAAGGAACGTATATAAATTTAAAGAAACAACGAGAATTACCCATCTCATTTTTGTGTTATTTTATATAATTTTTATTAGAATTTTGTCAATATACTGTGTCAGGTCAAATCGAAAAAATAAATGAAAAAGAAATTTGTTTACACCGAAGAGTGACTAGCGCGGAAAAATAAATTGGAAATTGAAAAAGAGAGAGAGAGAGAGAGAGAGGGAGAGAGAGAGAGAAAGCTGGAAACATTTTATCGGTCGACGAGTTCTGGGATGGAAGTAAAAATCACGTTAGCTCGTACGAACATGTAGGTTGGTACACACGTATACAAGGAAATCTACCAAGTTAGACGACGAATTGTATCGAGTGTAATATTTAAAAGTACCGCTCAATTTGGCAGGAACTTCGGTAAGAGCCCCGTGATTGGCCTGTAGGCATTTCGTTCGGTAGGAAAGCTCCGATTCGAAGTTCTGCTCGAGCGTAGTGCCGCCACGCGATTGGCTGATTGACTCAGAACCCGATTTCTAAGTCAGGACACGCGACGCAACGCGACTCTAACTCAACAACGAGAACGGCCGAGACCACCTGACTGGAATTTTTTCCATGTAATTACATCCACAGAGTCTCTATTTCTCTTTCTCTTTCTCTTTTTTCTCTTTCTCTCTTCCTCTGCGTCTCCAAACCCAAACCAACCTCGACGATATCCCCTTCGCTGGTTGGTCCCGTTGAAACTAAATCATCCCAGTTCTCCTCGTCGAGCTCCACAACGAAAATGTCTGTGCGATACACCGTGGAAAATTGCCCCGATACCTTAGCACGGAACATCGAATTCAACTGCAACCTGTACCGTCGCGTCGTCTCCTTTTTCTCCTCCATCCCCCTCTCTCCTTCTTTTGTTTGATATCTTTACGTTATCCATGCCTTTTCGCTTCCTTGAATTCCTTTATATCGAATTCATGCACGAAAAGAGACGTCCTGTAAAATCGCTTAGAAACGATGGAAGGTGTATGAGAAAAAAGGAAAACTCGCTGATCGTTTGGTAAGTCGATTGGAAGAGAAAAAATGCATGGAAGAAGCAAAAAAGCTTTTAATGTGTGCGCATGTGCGGTTAATATCGATAAGAGGTTTTTGATCAATTTCTATAACGATAGTATAGAAAGAAATACACAGTAATACGTAATTCGGTCGTGTTGCCTTGTTTATATTTTACTTTATCGAAGGAAAGTACATTAATATTACATAGTGAGATAGCAGCAGCAGTAGTAGCGGTGGTACCATAATTGGGAGATGGAATGTGCCGCCGAAGCTGGCGCGTGCAGAGATCTTTCGAAATTCTGAAGCATTCCTCGAAACACGAATCTAACACAGCTTCACTCGGGTTACTAATACACTCGTCGAAGTGGAATTCTAAATGACACGGAGGATACGGAAAGTTCCTGCTGGAATATTACAATTTATTCTCGAGGAAGAGAGAGAGAGAGAGAGAGAGAGAGAGAGAGAGAGAGAGCACAAGAAGAAAGAAGAGGAATGACGAAAGGAAATTGTCACTCGATATTTTTCTGGGTAAATATCATATCGGTGACAGAAATTGATTAATGAATATGCAATAAAGTGCATCCTGTTTAATGTTCGATTCTATTAGTTATAGATAACAGCAGGAAATCAACGATTCTACCCTCATATCTATATCTAAACGATGTAATGAACCACTATTGGCGATACGATTTAACACGTTAAGTGACGTAACTTCTTTTCGAAAAACCAACAACCTATTCGCATTGAGGTCCATAAAATTCCGGTGATAATGCTCTATGCTACTCGCCGGGGTAGGATATTTTTCACTTCCATTCCGTAATTCTATTTATTTACACGTGCCATAACTTATGCCTGGCGTTATCTCGAGGCCGCTGTCCACCTCGAAAGGTTTATAGGTCTACACTTCATATTCCTAGCATTGTCGTTCGTTGTTTTCGCATTACGTTCGCTATTTTTTCAACGTAACCCTTTCCTTTTCTTCCTTCGTATTACCCAACCCCAAAATCCAGGAGAACGATTCTCTGCGTTCTTTTTTCTTTTTTTTCGTCTCATCGTCCCCGCTTCTTCTATGTTTTTTCTTTGTTTTCTTTTTTCAAGCCGCAGGCGAGCATTTTCCGAAAGGTCCACGGAGCAGCGAGGGATGCTATGTTCTTCTTATGAATATTCATCTCGCGAGGTTACATTGTTTTACTGCAAATTCGATTCTCAGTCAATTTATTTTCACCTACTACTACTATTACGATCGCATGAAAGACTTGGCTGGATAGTAACGATACAGTTTTATAATAGTCAGGCTGTTGTGACTTTTGTTGTTAAAATAAAACGACTACAGATATAAGTAAGCGAAAAGAAATATTGCAGAAATCTAAAAATAGGTAATGAAAGAGAGATACAGAGAGAGAGAGAGAGAGAGAGAGAGAGAGAGAGAGAGAGAGATGGGGGTAGAGAGTGAGTTGAGTTCGTTGGTAGAAATCGAGAAACGACCTCCCTCTTCTCGAACTCGGCCGACTTCGAAAGCTTTCCGGAATTCGAGCCAATATGTCAAACCGTAAGTGGAAGTTTTCTTCGAGAGATTTACGAGAGGTATGTCTCTGCGTATCACTTTGGGGAATTAATAGATGCTTCGGATAAAGAGTTGAGGGCATGTTTCGACTTTTTTTCGGAACTATCAAATCGATATGAAAAAAAGAATTTATCAATTCTATATGTGAATTTGTCTATTGTATATCGGCCATTTATATTTACAAAGATATCGTTCAAAGAATCATTGATCAGACGACTGCTTGAATCTCGAAAGCAGAATAAACGCAAGATCGATTAACGAAAAGACGAAACAGACGAAATACAAATTGAAATGGTCTACTCAGAACAGAGATATGGGAAACGGAAACGGGAATGCAATCTGCGCGAGCGTAGAAGAGTCGAGAGAGAAGTTTGGTAAAGGGTAGGAGCAATGAAACGGTAGCGGTGATAGCGATAGCAGCAATACCGGGTAGCGGCAGCAGCGGTAGAAATGGAAGGGTTGTGTTCGGACGTGTCTCTGAAACACGCGGCCCACTTTGAGGGGCTGAAAACGTGGCCGTGTAAATTCGAGGATCACGCGTGTACCGTGTCCGACCCCCGGAATGTGGAGGCGTACGTACAAATTGCGACCATTACTCTTGCCAGGAGCCAGGCTTGCTTTGGCAAGCAACCTAACCCATCCTACTACCACCCTGTTTACCGCTCCCAATTCGGCCGATCTCGCGCTACCAACGGCTCGTGCGGTGGTTGCCGGTTGCCGGCTGCCGGCTGCCTGCTGGTTGCTCGCTTGCCGCCAGGAGTAGCGCGAGAGACTATTGTGTATGAAATGATTATGGCGGTGCGGTATGAGGTCGTGAGGTCGTGCAAAAGCCGTACGTCACTTAGATTGGCCCGTTGGCAGTTACAAAAGACGCGGAGCCGCGCACAGAAGCCTCGAGTGCGCCGCATATAACCTCTCCTATGCGTGCGCTCGATCTCTCTATAGGAGATAGAAAGGAATAGGAGAAAGAGAGAGAATAGGGTTAACGACCTCTGCCAGCGAGCAACTAGCTACCTACCTGCCTACCTTCCTGCCCGCCCGCCCGCCGTCCCGTCACCTACCTAACTGACTGACTGTTATACGGTGAGAAAATCGAATTGCCGTCGAGTCGAGTCGCTACATACAGCTTTGTGTCTAAATCAGGCTACCACCTTCGAAGTATGCGTTCACTGAGAAAAGAAGGAACGCGACTCTTGAGATTAATCGTTCGAGCGTCTGACTTGGATCTGTAAAAGGCCCCATGAGATGGGGTTACTTTGTACGGGTTCACTTTGATCTCTGCTTTGCTTTAAATCTCCACTAAAATAGATATTATCGGCGATTATTACTCGAAATAAACTAAACCGATCGTATTACTATCTCATTCTGATTTAATTAGTTAACTGATTGGATTATCCGAATGATTCTTAAATATTTCGTAGTAAATCGGTAACAGGAAATTAATTCTCCGAGAGAAAATTATTCGCGAGTGAACGGCAGATAGTTTTATAAAAATAAATCTTTCATTATTAATATCTTATGAATCTCGGTATTATTAATATTTTATGAGAAATAGATATTACATATAACATACATCAATATTTATTAATATTTCCTTCTCTACACGTATTAATCTTCGACATTTAAATAATAACAATCCTCTCGTTGCCCCGTCAATCGTCTCGACTATCTCACTCGATCGTCATAAAGATAAAAAATATCGACGATTAAATGAAATGAGAGGCAGCAAACGAGAACAAATGACGATCGGCATCGAATAAAAAGGATTATAAAGAAATGCAAGCCCTTCGTATATACTACTCGATTAGCTTTTCCACTTCTATTTCTTTTGGAATTGTCCTCGAGTTTTCGAGGGCGCGGTACGTACGCTCTAATTATGAACGGGAGAGCAAACACAATTTTCTCTATGTATGTGCTATGTGTGTATATACGTATTTCAGCGAGTAAAGTCGGCATAAAAGAAAGAGAGAGAGAGAAAGACGGTGGCTCGGTCAAATCTACCCCTTTTCAACTACTTCCACAAGGCTCGCTGCTGAATTAGCGAGGTAAACTTCAACGGTATGTGTATACGCGCCGAAGTAGCCGCGCTTTTCCACGTTAGAGGCGGTTAAGAGGCCGAGAAGGCCTTTAGCCGTGGCATTCACTAAACCGCGCTATCCCCACCATTCCTTCCTTCTTTCTTCTTTCCTTTCTTCCTTTCTCTCTTTCTCCCTCGCTCCACAGCGAAACAAATCTCCAGCGGTGCAGGAATAGGCTTTCTGGAATTACCTGGCTAATTAAAAACCTTCCGTGTCCATCGTGCGAGGTATTCTCTCTGTGTGTGTGTATGTGTGTGTATATACGTGTACCGCCATGCGGTCCCCTTTTCTCTTCTTTTCTTCTCCACCCTTTCCACTCTCCCCGCTCAATCTCTTCCTCCGAAAGCAGAAAACTCTTCTACTTCGTTTTTTATTTTTTTATTTTTTCTTCTTCTTTTTTGTCCTTTCCTCCCACATGAATATCCACATATGTATCTATACACGTCTGTATGGGTGTACGTTCATTTTATTCGTCCTCGTACCGGCGCCAAAGCGAGATAATCTACGACAAAAACGGGCGGCAAGACCAGAACAGATTTTTCTTTCGACGTGCTAAATCCTAGAGCGGCCACGGTGGCCTCTCGCTTGCCATCCTTCCAGCCGCGAAGGATTACGCATACTGCCTCGACTTTCGCGCTTTTTTTTTCCTCTCGCCGCGCCATCCTCGTATTATCCTATATTTTTTTTCTTAGATCTGTTCTGTCTTTAAAAATAAACTCATAGTCGTATTTTCTCTCTCTCTCTCTCTCTCTCTCTCTCTCTCTCTCTCTTTATATTTACGTGAAGTAATTTATAAATTTTTTATTGTTATATGTCGTGCAATTAAAATTAAATGCAAAATTCACATTGTGACTTTGAAATAAAAAAACTTCTATTCACGATATAAATGTAAGTCATAGAAATTTCTAATCATGTCCGTAGCCTTTTTCAAGAAGGGCTTTCTTCAAAAAATATACGAGCCAAATGTTTCTGGTAAACAAAATGTACACCGAATAAATTCCTTCACCAAGCCTGCCACCCATTCACCATCTTTTTTCCGTAGCTTAAAAAGCTTTTTGTAAGTATTATTACGCTTAAGTATTATTACGATTAAAGGCAACGTTCAAGCGAGACTCTTTCGTTGTCGAGCAGCAAAGAGTAATCTAAATGTCACTTGCTTGGTGTTACGCGAATCTATCTTGACTCTATCCATCTCTTTCTTGTTGTTGTCGTCGTCGTCGTCTTCGGAACGGACCGTTGCTCCGACGACTAGTAAGCTGACGTTAAATATAAATCACGAGGAAACTTTGAGAATCCTCGAGCACAGCCACATCAAGTTCACGAGTAATCCGAGCGAAAACCGGCTGGCGATGACCAAACAATGGAAGCTTTATCGGAATTGCTACGTGCCGTTTGAAATTCTCGCTCTCGGGTAATTTCGAACAAGTTTCTCTCTCTCTCTCTCTCTCTCTCTCTCTCTCTCTCACTCTGTTGCTCAACGACGATATAAGACCATGAGACGACTCTTCCTTTCTCTTTCTCCCTTTTCTATATTTCGATATCTGTCTATTCTATTACTAGCATACTGAAACTCTAAGAAACCTGTTAACCTTTCTCTTAGCCTTTGACTTTTCTCCGTATTATACAAAAGGATGTCCTTGGCTTATCGATTGACGATATTGAAGGACCTTTCATCTTTATCGTAAAAATCGAACTTTTTAATAAATCTTTATTATTAGAGCCTACGTTTGATTAACTTTAATATTGCGAATATGATCGGTTGTTATTAATAATAAGATTTATATTTTTTCTTTCCAAGATATTAAGTATTGTTTAAAGTAAGAAAGAGAGAGAGAGAAAGAGAGATCGTTCTAACTAGCTCGCAATTTCAAGTCAGGTATATACTCTGTGATCTACGTAAGAGCGAGAGAAAGAAAGCGAGACAGAAAGCCACAATGGAGATCGATGGAAAAGCCGTGGCATAATACAATAGGATGCATTGTATAGGGCATTGTATTCTAGTTTACGTCGATTTAATTATCTTCTCCTACATTCGCTACGGAGTTCGACTCTTACTTAATCCGAAGAAACCTCAACGTAATAATTGCAGTTACCGAGCTTGCAGCATATTCAAACTCTAAGAGACGAGTCACTAAGCGAGATTCGTTATTCTAAAATTTTTTCAAATAAATATCTGCTGTCTCAAGTACTTACTTACCCGTTACGTACCCGAGCGTAGAAGAGGACATATTACTTGTCAAGCTTCATAACAAAACTCATCTAAATGCGCATGATTCTTTTTGCCGAAGAATATCGACCGTAACGACAAGCAGAAAATAAACAATCTAACGATTTCGTTGAAAACATAGAAGAAAATGTATCGAGGTAGATCTCGTTGATCGTTACAAAAGCGAATAGAATACATTTGAAGGAAAGTACGATAAACGTAGGACTCGTGACATAACCAGCATATTCCTATTTTTAGTCGATTGCAAAGAGCCGAGTGATGAGACGAGACGCGAGATGACGCGTCTGGTAGAAAAATTCACCAAGGCAAATCTCATTGTCGTTGACGATCTCGCCGCCATCATTAAAGACAATATGTTGGAGAATCGCAAAGCCGATCGTTATCGCGAATAAAACTCGATCCAAGTGTCTCCTTTTAGTGCAACCGTCCTCAACCGCCTACCTCTATCGCCAGAGCTCAGAATCGTACATACGTTTTATTCGAGGCTCTTTAATCCTGCTCGTTCGTAACAAACGCACGTACGTACACACGAACGTACGAGAACTCGTAGCTCGTCGATTCTTTCGAGATCTCGCGGGACGCGACGTTACGCCGCTTAACGGCTACGCACCATAAAAGAAAAAAGAAAAAAAGAAAAATAGCTACGGGACTTATTTTGCCGTTTTTTCGCCTAGAATGGAACAGAGAGAAAGAGAGATTCTCGACCGTGAAAGTCGGAGTAAGAGAAACTTGTAGAGGGGAAAAAGATAGAGAGACAAAGATAGAGAGGGATATGGCTGTCTACCTCATCCGCAGACGGATTGACCAACGAACCCAGGCGAGCACACGAAGCATATAAAAGGACTCTACTCCGTTGGAATAGCTCGAAATGTGGCTGCCGTTCAATACAGTACGCTTGAATGCGCCGCTTTCAATAGCTCCTGCCACGGCTCTTGTACTCCATCCCTCTTTCTCTTTCTTCCTACCTATATTTCTATCTATCTATCTATCTATCTATCTGCCTATCTATCTATCTATCTCTTTTTAGTATCTAGTTCTGTGCCCACGCACTCTTATACAACTGGACACGCTTCTCTTTTCTTCTTTGTACACCGTGTACGATGAAGAGAAGAGGGAGGAGAGAAGTTAAGGGAAGAAAAATTAGTTTTGCCTGGCTCGATTCCTTGCTTTAAAATGCACTTTCATCGTCAAAGCGTTCTCTCTCTCTTTCTCTCTTTTGTGGTCAAGTATCTATCTATCCATCCATCTATCCACCTCTCCTTCCTTTTCATTGTGATAACTGCAAAAGCGTTTCTAAAAGTCGCAAGGTCGATCTACTCTCTTCGAGATTTCTTTCGTCCTATTCGATCAACGATCGACTTTCTCTAGTGATCTCTCTTAACGTATAGGAGTAGAAACTGAACCCTCTCTTGTATGTCGTAGAACTCTTAAAACCATGGCTAATTATTGGTAATATTTTATTAAATCGTTCAACGTTGCATCTCGCTAATCTCTTTGAATATATGCGTCCGTATAGATATATGTACCTACGTATTCGAGAATTCACTTTATCGAAGCGTTAACTAATTTCAATTTGACGAATGAATGGACGATTTGACGAGTATCGGACGAATTAATAACGAAAATGTCGCGCGATAAAAAAATGAACAAAGTTCGCACGACAGGATTTACTACATAGCGTTTTATTTGCTGGTGATCCCGTATCGTAAAATTTTCTTTTATATTGTTATTGATTTTCAATAGATCCCGAAGATACTTATTATTCTTTAAATCATTCAAATTTAATACATTCAAATTTCGAATTTAACAAAAGTTCATGCACCGCAGATAAGTTGATTCGTTGGCTACGAGATTAGCGTAATACGATTCCGCGTTAATGCGATGCCAAAGTCTTTCCTGAAATTACATCAGCGTGCGTTAAAAAGCGTTCGAGAGAAGCGACGTCCGTTGCTCTCTGCGTGTGCTTGCGTATGTGTGTGTGTGTGTGTGTGTATACGGGCAAAAAAATCGGTAATATCACTTTACGCCGTAAAACAGTATTTCAGAAACTTATACGAGGATGGAGCGAGAAAAATAGAAAAATAAAAAAAGAAAAAAAAAAAGTACAAACAGGAAGAACGAAAGGCGAGTTGCGCCAACTTTCCATGACTTCTTTTATTCCTAAGAGAAAAAGGCCGCATCCTCGACTGCTATCTCCTGTAGGATTGCCAAAAATACATTTCGAAATGCAATACTCGCTGTTTCAGCATCAAAAGTAGTTTTTAAAAACTACTCTTTCTTCTAATGATCTCGAAAGTAATGTAATAATTCGCTACTGAAAATACGAGGTAGGTACACGTAATTAAGAAACTTGAACCTGCTGGTGCGGTGGATCTAATAAAAAAGAAAGGAAAATCTTACTTGTATAGGACGAAAAGAAAAAAAGAAGGAGAAAAAAGATGAAACCGCAATTAGATATAATATTACATTTCTTGGGAAAAGAACATAATTTGTCGGCATGTATATTATTGAAAATTTGGATAAATTCACGATAGTCCTTATCGCGAATTAACGTTTTAAAACATTGAGTTTAAATACGAAAGAAACTCGTGGCCTTATCAGGCTTACGTTAGCGAGGATCGTTCGTAGGAACGTTTCCAAGACCCTCGAAAATTCGAAAGTTCGTTCACGTGCCGTGGCATATGGATGGAGTTGTACTCGCTAGGCTCCTCTTTGCGGAGGGTGGAAGAGAAATGAACTTTCCGTACCAGTCGGTCCGAGTCTCTCCTCTTCGATTAGCTCGGCGTTGCACGCACGCACTGGACTATTAGCTCGCGACACGACATCCTTCCCGTCTCTTTTCCCTACGCTTCCTTTTTCCACGAGACTTTACTTCCGCTTAATTACACCAGCCGTTATTTATAACCATCGTTGAAACTACCTTCTCTCTTTTTCTCTCTCTTAACTCACCTTATTTGGAACTTGTTACGAGACGAGCAACTTTCGTGTTCCTTAAAACACTGTAAGTATATTTTCACCGTAAGCTTATTTTATTTTTCACAAAATAAAATGCAACTACGATAAAATTCTCTACGTACAAGAACAATTGGATTTTGGTCAATATCGAAGAAATTAGAAGAAAATCTAAAGTTTTCGTTATTTACTTTTGAAAAAGTCGCTTTCGTAGCCAACAATTACTTTATCTATCCTCTACAAAAGAGGAAGAGGAGGTCAGGAGGGGCTTTTTACATAGAAAAGGTTGATGATAACAGGGAGAAGTTGCGGAGTGGTAACGATGCAAGCAGCCGTCGCATTCACACGCCTCTACGCTCGCTATAAGCCGATGTCGAGCGATAATCAGGTACAGTCGTAGGTCCGTGTCGTCGACGACCGACGTCTGCCATGTCGCGGCTCTACTCCCTGAACTTTCCTTGATATCGCTAGCCATGGAAACGCACGCGACGTTCCGACAGACTGGAATGAGAAAGAGAAGAAGAGAGAGAGAGAGAGAGTATATCGATGTCATCTTCAGTCCCAGCCCACCCTCGAGACCAAGCCATCCGGGTAGTCTTTTTGTTGTCCTCGAATAGTCGAAGCTTGACACAGACTACTACGAGATAACATCCATGGATTGTTCATTCAAGAGAGAGAAAGAGAGAGAGAGAGAGAGAGAGAGAGATCCATGTCTGTAGCCGGCAGAAACGATAATAGAATATGACGACGTTAGATGCATAATAATCAGCAACGCTTCTCGTTCCCGAAACTTTGTAATAAAACGAGCCTGCATTTGTATCTGACATCGTTCGTTGTCCTACCCAACAACCTTCTCTATCTCTCTCTTTTCACTTTTCGTCGTCGCGTTACACGACTACCTATAGTAGCTCTCTACCGAATAGTGATTCGAGACGGTCGGTGGTGGCAAGTAAAGTCTCCTTCGTAGTCCTCGGGTATTCGTTCAACGGATTACGCCAGTCGATACGACCAGCTTGGAAACGAGTTTGCAGTACCCAGCAGTAGCTCGTTCGAAAGCTTTCCTTATTTCTCCTACCAAACTCGTGTCATCCACTTTCGACGTGTAAACTCTAGAAACGTTTGTTATCTTTTAGTCAACGAGAGAATGAGAGAACGTCATCGGTTAAACTTCAAAACTGTATACACTTGCCAATTAGCATTTCGAAGACAATGGGGTTTGTTAATATACCTTTACGCCCGTATGGAAATTTCCTCGATACAAGCACATACTCGTTAGATCGACGACTTCGAGTAGTCTGTTAAAGGCAATCGTTGATACCTTTGCTCGTTCCAATGCAAGACGCAATGGGTAATTATCTGTACCGAGATTCGATAATAATTTGAATCAATTTCAATTACGAACACTTTGTCGTATTTGGGCATAAAGCAACGCAAAAGCGTACTTCTTCCTAAGCACTACTAAAGAATATTTTCTTATCGACGTAAAATATACTGGTCGAACTCAACTCTCCTTAGTTTGAACGAATATAGTTTAATGGGAATCATAGAGTCGATTATAAAAAGACTAAAATAACGCCATATCAGACCAGTTAAATAATGTTGTTTCGCTTTGGAGATAGCAGCAAGCTACAGCAATTAGCACTTTGGTTCGTTCGCGAGTCGATCGTTTCCAGAAAGAAGAGAATAATCTTCCTTGTTATGCGTCTATAAAATTAGGAACTACCGTGAAGAACAATTTCTATGTTCGAAAAGGTGCAACCATTATGCCAGCGATATTGCTGTTGTTTTCGAAGAGCAAATGGGAAGGTAAAGTTGTAAGAGAGCTGAGAGAGAGGGAGAGAGAGAGAAAGAGAAAGGGCAAGCTCTAGGAGCTTCATCGTTACAAGATTTAACGAGGAAACTGATCTCTCTCAAGCTCTTTATGTAATGTTCGACAGTTTCTTCATCCGTTCGTGCAAGCTTTTTCAAGCTTCAAAACCTATCTCTAGTTAAACCAAACAATAATTCGATATACGAATAAAAATTAATAACTTTGATAAACCTTAAATACTCACTTCGATCATATCGATTTCAAACAAAGGTTTCCTCTTTCTCCTTCTTTTTCTTTCTCTTTTCTCTTCCTACATAATAATTTATTCTTTCTTTCAACTTGAAAATTTCATCGTTCGATCCATTATAATTCTTTCATCGTTGCTGAGATTAAAAAAAAATATCAGTGTCAAGGAATAATAAAATTTTTATTGAACGTTTCAACAATGAAATCCTTGCCTGGAATTTGAAGACACGTGGAATTCTTTAATTAGGAGCCAGTTAGTAGGAGAATGTTCGATAATAAGAAAGACGCGTGCGCGTGAGCGCGCGAGAGAGAAAGAAAGAGAAATAAAGAGGGAAATAGAAAGAGAAATAGAGAGGATCTGGGATTGTCGGTAAACGAGCTTCGAAGCTTTATTATTCGGAAGAAAACGTCTGAGTTTAAAGGTACCG
The DNA here is from genome assembly GCF_905475345.1 of Vespula vulgaris. Classification (NCBI taxonomy): domain Eukaryota; kingdom Metazoa; phylum Arthropoda; class Insecta; order Hymenoptera; family Vespidae; genus Vespula; species Vespula vulgaris. Next base: position 3,168,278 of record NC_066609.1, read on the forward strand.
CGCAACGACCTTTGATCGTTGTTCGGTATGGCATTGGAAAAAGAGAGAAGTTTGAAAAAGAAAAGGTACGTCAATTTGCCTCAAAGGAATGCTTCGGTACGCGTACTAGACGAGTAATGGTTCTCGCTCGTGCTCTCTTTCTACTTTTGCATTCACGTCAAATAAGTCGTATTTCTGCGACAGCTCGACGAGAAAAACAGAATCGCACCGAGAGATTTCTCTTTGTTCTATCGAACACCGACTTGCCAACGCGGAAGTAATTAAGCGAGTCGTGATTTTTTTGCATTTGTGAATACTCCGAGAACAACCGATCGTTCTCCTATATAAACTTTATATACCGACTATTGGATAGAACGCATGCGTTTGCTTGTCTACCTTTAACGCTAAAGAGTCTTTTTTACATAAACAAGAATACTTTGCTTTTCCAATGGTAGTATCGCAAATGTTACCTTTATCGTTTCATTTTTAAATCGAAAAATATGTGAAACGTGTACATACATACATACATACATACATACATATATATGTATGTATGTATATATATTATATATATATACATATATATATATACAATATATATATATATATATATATATATATATATATATATATATTGTATATTTGAACCTATCAAGAACGAAACGATTTTTCAAAGTAGAATTAACTCTATTCAATTTCTTTTCGATCACAACTTGCTCCTATTTTCAAAAATAAATCCATTATCCCGTATAAATCCCTTGATGTGTTGGAAACACGTCAGGAAACTTTTTGATACGAAACTATCTATCTTTTGTAAAATAAGAAATAAAAGAAGAAAACGACTTTAGGATCTATTGCAAGAATGAAAAAAAAAAAGCAAGGAAAGAATTCGAAGCGATCGTAACCCACTTAGGTTGATCAGAAAATCGTGGAAAACAAAAGATACGTGATAAGAACGGTGAAATCCAAGAGAATATACCTATTATATCGACATACCAATAGAAGCCGAAAGAGAGATAGAGAGAGAAAGAGCACCTACGAGAAAATCTCTGAACGTTCTCGCGACGTAAATTGAATTTATCGTCTGACTCATTATCCATTCATGTTCGTCGGCAATGCCGAAAACTCGCTTTACGTTACTCTTCGCCCTCTTGTCTCGTCCTGTCGTCTCGCTTGCTAATCGCGAATTCGTTTCGCGAGAAATATAATTTGCACGACAATCTGTCGTACTCGACCGTTCGACTTGTCAATTTGAACGATTTTCATCCCTTTACAATAACGAATTCATCGTTCTCTTTATTATTTATTATCGTAAAATTAAACACACAACAACCAAATTAAACGATTGAACTAATCGTTAAGTTCATTCTAATTTAGAAATTACTCGTATAATTTCAAGCTTTTCAAGAGTGCCATGATATTTATTTAAAGAAGAGAGAAAAAGAGAAAGAGGGAAAGGGAGAGAAAGAAGGAGATAAAAATTGAAAAGCTTAGCTGGTACTTTTATAATACCGGGTTAGGCATTAACACATACATAGCTATATACGTGTATGGTTATCTCATATATGTATATATAGGGTGTCTCATTTATCTCGAAAAATTGGAATATCTCGTGAGAGACTGAAACCAAAATACTCTTTTTATAGATTTGTTTGGTATGAAGGGGCACATCATATAGTGCCAATTTCTTTTACAGATCAAATGGTGGAGGAAACGTCAAAGTCGAAACTACTTTTTTAAATGAAACTATGTTTTTCTTTCCATAATTGGATAACATTTGCGAAGAATTCAATGATGTGCCATATGAGGTTATTTGTTATTGTAAAATATTATAAATTATACTATAAATTTGTAAGTTCCTAAAGAATATAATTCCATATCGCAGATTACCGGCTGTTAGATTGCATGTTGTAAACAAAAGCTGAATTTATTATGAAATAAATTTCGTTTACTTAAGCCAGTAATTTCAGAAGCATAAAGAAGAGAGATAAGAAGTTACGTCCTTTGTTCAGAGCAGTATTATATTGCATTATGTTGTATTATACTGCATTACATTGTATTATATTGCATTATACTGTATTACATTGTATTATATTGTATTATAACGCAATTTATATGATTAAGTACGTAATTGTATAGTTATCAAATAAAATGTACTTATTATGTATTATTAATAAAAATAAAAATAAAAATGTTTAAGCTGAAAAGAAATCCGAAGAGTTCTCTATTAAATTCTATCATTATTCTTCTTATCCGAGTAATCAGTCCTTATATTATCAAAAAAGTGAATATTTTTCTCTCAAATTAAATTTTGTATATTACCATTTTGTATGCTAAAGGAGGTGGTATAATTTTGTGTGCTACCTTTTTTCGGATCATGTAATCCTGATACAGAATTCGATTTGCGGGGAGAAATTTTCGTTTCGTCTACAATTTGAAATTTTTCACAGGAGAACAACTTACCTGGAAGTGGCACGATTTTACGTGCCTCCTCTTCTCGCTTCATGTGATCCTGATACAAAATTCGATTCGTGGGAAAAATTTTTGTTTCAGCCACAATTTGAAATTCTTAAAAGAAGAATATAACTTACCTGGAAGTTGCATGATTTTGCGTATCACCTCTTCTTGTTTCATGCGATCGTGACACAAAATTAGATTTGCGGGAAAAAGTTTCGCTTTGTTCAGAATTTAAAATAGAAAGTCCAATTTTTTAGATATGGAAAATCATGGTAGGATTTAATGTAGAATATATCGAATTTCTTTCCACTTTAAACATTTTTTATTTTTATATTTATCAATAATATAATACATAATACAATACATAATTTTTTAATAATTATCAATTATTAAATATTTATTCAATTATATAAATAGCGCTATAATACAATATAATGCAATATAATACTTTAAACAAAAAACTATTGTTCTCAAATTATCTGATTAAGTAAGCGAAATTTATTAAAAAGTACCTGTGTTTATAACATGCAGGTCTAACAGCCGAGAACAGTGATACAGAATTTATACCTTTTAGGAACTCGTAGGTTTATAATAGTATTTCTAACAGTCATTTATAACAGTATTTTACAGTAATAAATGACCTCATATGCCACGTCATTGAATTCGTCTCCACAAATGCTATCGAACTATGAAAAGGAAGATATGTAGTTCAGTTCAAAAAAATGAATTTAGCTTTGAAATTTTCTCCGCTATTTGATCTGCAAAAAAAATTGGCATCATAAGAAGTGCCTCTTCGTATAAATTTTTTTGGTAAGCTGAGTACCTCACGAGATATTCCAATTTTTCGAGATAAACAGAACACGCTATACGTGTAATTTTATACGTATTTCTCTCTCTCGCTCTCGTTGAAAAGTCAACGACGAGAAACGGAGAAAAAACGCGAGGTGCACTATTTCGAATGGCGGTGAGGACGACTGGAAGAAGGGAAAATAGGAAAAGAGACTGGAATATTTAACCATGACCGGATGATAGCGGCCTCATTTGGTAAAACATTCGGCAAAGTTAAGCGCCTTTCGCTGGAACGTTCTGCACACTCCGGCTTTCGAAGATAAGAATTATCGGAAGTTTCTCTTTTCCTCTCTTTCTTTCGCCCTCGTTGGCTTGGCTTGCCAATTGGTTATGCAGTTAAGGAAAGTAGTTCCGATTTCTTGACGCAAACTCACACCGCCTTTTTGCCACGTTCGCTTTAGCCTTTCCCAACGAATTTCATTTCTACGCTCGGAATTGTCCTGATAAACGTACGGATTCGTTTTAACGAGCGTTTTATGAAGCCATAGTTGAAACTCGGCTTATCTGACGCGAGAACAGTTTTTTAAAAATTAGAGCGAAGGTAATGGTAGCTGTATCGCCTCTTCCCGATGACGATTGTTTACCATTACAAAGCTTCGACGCTCTCAGCTCGTTCTTCCTCGTAATAATTATTATCGATGAAAAGATAAATATATTTTATTAATTATAAATCCGTTGGTACACCTTCGATTTTCGAATGTAAACTATTACACGTTTAATTGTTAAGTAAAAGAGCTTTTAACATCATTGTATTCAACAACTAATTTATCGATCGACAAATGGCGTGTTAATAATTCATCGACTATTAAACAGTCAGCGATAGATTTTCCGTGATACTCGATTCGTATCGTCTCTACATTATTTAGGACATAATTGTATTATAACTCGTTCAGATTTATTGGCCGAATTAACTTTTAGTACGTACGAGTGTCATCGTCGAATCGTATCATTCAAGAGATAAATGTGTTTACCGAATTAACAATAATGAAAAGAATCGTTTCGTGAGTAGAGACGGTAATTCACGTACAACATGTCTGCTCGTAAAAACATCTCCCATCTCTTCGTCAACCTTGTCGTTCTTGTATAGCGTGTAAACATGCTCCTCTTTCCTATATCCACACAAGTACTCGCGATAATCGAGCTGACCTTTGAGGATATGGCCCTTCAAGTGTATACGCTTACACATTCTCTCCCTTCCTCTCTCTCTCTCTCTCTCTCTCTCTCTCTCTCGCTCTCTGAAATTTCGTGTGTACGACGTGTTTGGTTAGGTTACACGAAGGATAAGGGGGCCGGATGGAGGCGCGCGTTTTGCGGTCTCACCGCAGCGCGTAGCGTAGAGTCAGCCGAACGTTACTTACTCCGGAATTATGTTTGCCCAATGATGTCAGCTGAAAATCATTTCTACCGTGCTATGTACGTTCCTCTTACCCTATCTCTCCTTTTCTCTCTACCTCCTCTACGAGACTTGGTATATGATTAAAAGTTATTTCTAAATTAAACTTTCTTCCGTTCAATATAAATAAAAGGTCTCTTTATATTTTTGTGAAATTTATTTCCTCGTTTTCTAGTTTTTTTAGTTGTCCAATAAAACGACAACAGAGTTAAGGGCTTTCAATTAATTAACGTAAGTGACGAAAGCGAAGGTAAATAGTCTAGGTGAGGTCGAGTAAATGGTTCTCTCGAGACAATCTAGATTTTCGTCGTTCCATTATGGAAAAAGACGGATCGGCGATGAACAAAAACGAGTTTCGTGTATGCATACAGCGATAGAAAAAGGTACATTCAGAAGCTGTCCATTCTTCTTCTGATCAACGTTAAAACGTCAAACGTCCTCCTTCCTTCGGGAAGAAATGTCTAAATCGAGCTAGAAGCATGACAATTCGTTGATAGCGAACTTAGAAACCCGTGTCATTCATCGAACGAGACGCAAAGTTGAAACGATGGTAAATACGAATTCATTTGAAGTCAAACACGATAAGAGATCTATCTGTCTTTGGCGAGTATCAAGGAAAGAAAAAATTAGGTCAACGCTTGAGATCCTTAACTTTCAAAAATACCGTTTTACTTGGTATTTACCGCGTGAGGATCATAATCGATGATAGCCATAAAAGAGAATAAGATGGGAAAGAGGGAGGAGAGGACGATTTAATGAGGGAGATTGCATGAAAAGCGGATTTAAATGGATCAGCGTGTATATAGGTATACGTATTGTGTACAGGGTGTTCAAGATATTTTCACTCGAAATTTTCTAGCGTCCTCTACGAGGGAGGATAAAGAAACGATATTACGTATGCGTTTAACGATCTATCTTTACGATGGTATTTATTTGAGAGATATAATAAAAGTTATCGTTAAAAAAAGACGGTGAACGATTAGTCATTTGAGATATGCTCGAATGGCCAAACGATCTCGTCGTTTTTACGTGTAGAAGGGATCTTCATTCCTTTATCTTTAAAACTCTAAGTAAGAAATTTTAATCGGTAAAATCTGTATCACCCTTTATATACATATACCATACCTATACCTTCTCTGTCATTTATTTTTCTCGTGGGATACTCGCCACGGAAAAGGATATTCCGCTGACAGAATGGCTCAACCGTTCTGATCACTTGAGCGCATCCATTATCCACCTTAGTGGTATCTCCGCGAGGACGGTACACAATCGCGTTTCAAAGGGACGAAATTAATAACTGTTTGCAGAAACTCTCAAGCGCTCCTGTCGTCCTTGCACTTTATTAATTTGCCGGCCCGTACCGTTCGCGTTCTCCTACGCGAAGAAGAGTATTTCCACGTTATCGCGCTTCCTACGACACGTTATTTCATAATGAAATGAGAATCCGGTAAAACATCGTCTACGCCAACGGTAACGTCCTCCTCTTCTCGTAATAGTCGTGCTTCGGTCATTTGCGTCGGTTTTAAGGATCTCGCGCGCATTCGCACACACGTTCGTCGCAATGACGAAGAGAATTTTCAAACGTTCGAGATAACGTCAGCCGGTATTAATTACCCTCGCCATTATTCCATTTTCCATGTCTGACGCGTTACATAAGTATGAAAACGAGTTCTCTGTATAGTTCTCTATATCGATATACATGTAAACTAATTTTAAACTTCCCTCTATGGAACAAAATTCTATAGATCTCTCTTTCTCTCTCTCGTTTGCTTTCAGACGTCAATATGGTAGCCGAGCCGAAACCTCATCAGACCGGCCGAAAGCGTCAGAATGTTACCAAAACTGGGAACGATTGGTAAGTTTGACCGATCTTCATTTTTAATCATACTCGCTCGTTGAGAAATATTTTGACAACGCCGAGAGAAATTCTGAGGGATCGACGTGATACGATTTTCAAGGAGAATCGTTTGCCAAAAGAAAAACTAAACGGAGAGAAAACAGAGAGAAAGGAAACGATAGAGTCGCTCCGCTATACACGTTGCCATCTAGTCAGTAGGATCACGTGGATCCACAGCTTTGCGTCACGGAATCGAGAACTTTGTCACAGCCAGCGCATAAATCCTCTTCTCGCCTTTCGCGCGCGAGAGAGAGGAAGAGAGGGAGGGAGAAAAAAGTGGCCTTATCCGAGAATAAACCCACTCTCTTTCTTTCTTTTTGGTAACGAGAGCAGAACAGATCGTTGCGAAACAAACGCTAAACTCTCGGCTCGTTCGCGTCTCTCACGTCGTTAAGCTCTTCCACTTTCGACCGAAAGCCTCTCGCTGCCAACCGAAGACGTGTTTTACTGGAAATACGTGACCGTGAATGTAGGAGAGAACAAAACGACGTGTACGCTCTACGAAAGGCTCTCTTTATATGATACTACTCTGATTCTGATATCCGAGGCAAAGATTATATTTTCCCTTTCAAAATGATTTTTCAGCATTTTTTATACATATCGATAAGAAACGATCGAATAAGCTTCCTACGAATTAGCTCCATGAGTTTGCTTCATAAATTATCTTCCCGAATGATCATTGTTTTCTTTTTCCCTCTCTCTTTCTCTCTTGTACGTACGCAAATAATGTGCACATATGTGCATCGATGAATGCAGTCTTTTAAGCCGATCCTGATTCATCGATGTTTATTATTGATACGTTGGATAACGATAATGTTGACTCCGCGAAGCGTATTGACGCATTCCTCTACATAAATTTAATCCTTGGGAGATTAAACGGACGTTACGAGAACATTGTCATGCAGCCTGCTGTACTTTCCGTACCTCCGGAAAAGGACGCGAACCTTTCTTTACGCTAACACGTATAACGTTTCATATAATCCTGTTGACTTATTGACTAATTAATACGAGTTACTTGAAACGAAAAACGTAGAGCAACACGCGTCCCAAAGGGTTGAGAAGTCACAGTGAAACGTTGCAAGCAGTTAACACGTTGGTGACCTCTAATCAAAGCTTTATGAATTTACTACGCGACCGTAAAGTGGATCATCAAAATTACGAGGCTAAATCCCAGACGTTCTCGCGATATTAACGACTAAACAACTAAACTACGAGAGAATTAACTAAGGAATATGCAATATATTTAGCGAGGGGAGTTAGAATACGAGGATCTACTTTTCTTCGGTCGTTTCATCTTCTGAATTCGATCTATTTTATCTTCGTTATCTGTTAGGAAAATCATTGTTCCTCGCTAGAAAATTTTCTTACTTTTCTTATTTTTTATCGATACGCCCTAAATCGAAGTTCGCTCGTTCGCAACAGCGTTCGATATCCAGCTTTCTTCCTCTCTATCTCTATTACACCATAAGATCGAGGAAATAAGGTGACCCTCCTCGTCTCCCCGCACGTCCATGTATTCCGAGCGATTCGCAAAAGCACCGGCCAGCTTTATACCGTCGCGTCATTTAATACCGAGGCATCTCGGGACACACAACCGCCGTTTGAATTGTCTTCTGCTCGGTACGAGAACGAGGAAAGCACTTGACGGTAAAATCGCCACACGGGCTATTGTGTTCGTCATTGCCGTGTGCGAAGATAGAGTGAGGGAGAGAGAGAACAAGCATATGCAAGGAAGCTTAGAAGACCCATACTGGTATATGGCTCGCAATCCACGTATACACGTGTGTATGTACAATACAATACGTATTGAATATCCACGCGATCTCGACGCGCTTGCGCGTGTGTCTGATAGTCGAACACGTAGGTATCTAGGAAATAACTGCACGTCCGAGGCATCATGAAATTCGTAGCTAGCCCGGAGCTTCGAGTGGTACGTGGGTGAAAAAGGGATGGACCTACCGGAGAAAAAGGAGAAGGATGAAGGAAGAAAGATCGAATAAAACTTTTGCACTCCCTCGTGGTATTCGTCCTGAAAATACTCCATCCTTCGACGTTAAAGCGAGACCAAGCGGGATACGCGTTCGTTTCGTACCGTTAAACGACGTTCCATCTCGCCTATCCTTGCTTTTATTCGAAACGGCACACGTTCTATCAAATACTTTCCTTTTCTACTTTCAAACTTGGTGTTCGTCGATACATCGAGTTATATCACTTGAACGCGTTCACTTACTATCGTATTAGAAAACGAATTTCATGGAAATTTACGATAATCGAGAAAGTTATCGTAACTCCGACAGCAACGTGGATCGTTCGTCGCAAATTAATTAATTATGAAAGAAATTTTAAGAATTTCCCTTGGAAAGTGTCAACTCGATGCACATAGAATCGTAACGAGATAGAAGCCATTTCTAACGTGAATATATCTGCCATCCTAGATTTTACGATAATATGCATTTCTTTGAATACACTCTCTCGCTCGTAAACGGTCGGAGGCGGCGCGATAGCGAACCATTTCGTCTTACTCGACTCGTCTGCTTACTACTCGCAGTAGTAAAACCGACGATACGCGAGGAGCCAGTGATGTAGCTCGATATCGAGCAGATCCGATGTCTCCTTGTTTCCTACTCTTTCGTCATTTACGCGCTTCTTTTTTTTACTCGTTATTCTTTTCTTTCTTTCCTTTTTATCTTTCTTTTCTTTTTTTTTTTTTTTTACTATTAACAGACAATAATATCGAAGGAATTTTTCATCGAATGGACAAAAATAAAGTAAAGAAGCAAAGTTGACATTTTCTTTCTTTTTCCGAATATAAAAAAAGAGAGAGACGGAAAGAGAGGAACTAGGAGGCGGAAAACATATCTTCCAGCGGCTGATGCATTATCCGTAAGATGTCTGCGACAGATAGCATCGTGGGAAACGTCGATACCCTTTTTGCGAGCAAGTTCTTCACACCTTTTTTACTCTTTCAATTCTCTCTCTCTCTCTCTCTCTCTCTCTCTCTCTCTCTCCCCCTCTCTTCCTCTCCTTCTTTTCTCTTCGGCTCTCCGTACTCGTCATCCTACCTCATCCTCCTCCTCCTATTCCCATTTCGTCATTCTCGTCTTCTCTTCGACTGCCTATCAGCCTTCCCGCCCGCTGAGAAAGCAGTTTCGCAACGATTTTCAGAACTACGGCCGCTCAAAGCTTCCTACCTTTCATCCCGTCTTCCAGGTGATTTTCGTCGTTGTAATTTTCTACGGTTGGTCCGACGAGCGCGAAGTATTTCTACGGTAAAAAGAAGAAGGTGGTTCCACTTTTTACGGAAGAAAGTAATTTGAAAAACTGAAAAACGACAATATTTCGTTTCGAAAGCTCGTCCTAGTAAAATATGATCGATTAACGTATAAACATATATTGATTCGAAGAACGAATAACCATCAATCTCGATTTCATTTCTCTCATTCGCTCGGTCGTTACTCGTCGATGAAGATTGTAAAATAAAGGGAAATTTCCTTGACCGTACGAGCAACTAGATATAGGCACGTATATATTTTCATTTCAACCTCGAGCGAACGCAAATACCAACAGACGCGTTTTATCTGGCAAACTCGATTCCAGTCGAAGATGCAAATGCCGTTCGCCGCTTTACGGCAAATAAATTTGCATATTAAGCGCAATATTTTAATGCGTATGCGTGTCCGCAGCATAACGGATGGGGAACATTTAAAAATTATACTTGCAAAGAGGATAGGTAGTTTGGGGAGGGGAGAGAGAGAAAGAGAAAGAGAGAGAGAGAGAGGGTGAGGCGTGGACATAATTAACGTCACTGGCACGCACCATTATCCAGCTGGCACTCTGTTGCGCACGGTCCTTGCCGAATCTACTGGCCGATTCAAAAGTTCTTTCTTTAAAAGCACCTCGGCGTCGGAGATATTAAAAACGTAGATGCGTACGAACGACCGAACGAATGAATTTCTTTCGTTCGATTCAACATTAATCGATCAGTCTCGAAAATGAGAAAGAATGAGATACCGGAGGAGTGCATGTATATTGGCACTCTGGGACGATCAACAAAACGATCGGTTGCCAGTATAATAGCCAAGGGATTAATATTTCAGGTGGGTCAGAAACGATCCTACCGTTCATCGGCGGTCGTGCCTAGGGGACTCGATAATCTCCACTAATGCTCTTGACCTAGAACTAACGAAGGTAGGCGCGAGTAATATGGCCAATGGTATAGGTATTTTAGTACGGTCGGCTTTCTCCCCCGAGACAAAACTAATGCCTTAACCGGACCACTTTCCTTTCCGGTAGGCGAGCACATCCACCTCTCCCCTTTCTCCGTTCTCCTTTACGGTACTCGTCTTCTTCCCGTCAGTGCTGAAAACACTCTGATACGATGTAAACCGGCGCATCGCGTTTTCCTCTTCGTCCTCCGCATCTACTCCACTGTTACTCTTTATCTCTCATCTTATTTCGCTGTACAACGGGGAAGCTGTTAAACGACGCGCACAAAAAGCTATTCGTGCTTTGGAAGATTCAAAAGGAAGGAACGTGAACGCGAAGAAAGAATTCGCGAGGAAGGCGAAGAGCAAGCTTAATTGCTCTTCGTGAACAACCTTCCTCGTTCTTATCCACTAAACGATTCTGTTCTCGCGTCCCTACGCTCGCTGACTTTTTCTTTCGACTGTTCGAGATGGGAAAGTGGATCGTAAAAGATGTTAACAAGAGCACGGATATGATCTTAATTGCTCCTTATCGTGAATACTTTATGATCCTGATTTAAACAAGACAAATTGAGACTCTCCAAATAAACATAGTAATCATTAACAATAACAATGAATTCGCGCGCAAGAATAGACACGACCCAATCCATTTATTCCATTTACAAGATACACACATACGTTAGATTAATTTATATGAACGACGGATAAGAATAATTAACGGCTACAGATAGTTGCTTCGAAAGCAGAGCGTATCGATTTGGGAAAGGTGTTTGGAACACCTAGTATCAATGCTGACTAATATTCCTCCCCTCTCATCGTATCCTCCTTGGAGCAGCTCAGACTATAAAAGACTACAGTCCCTTGCTCGTTGAATGGCTTAAGGTAAAGAGAGAGAGAGAGAGAGAGAGAGAAGTATATTAATATACCAATCGTATTTCGAAACTTGCCACTATGTTTCCTTCTCTTTCCTGGAAACAAAATCCCTTAATTGGTTTACTTTCTCCTAAGCAAGAATCGATACTTATGTGGTAATCGTGTCTACTCAATGACGAGAGTATTACGTATACATACATACATATATATATATAGTATTTTTTCTTCTCTTTTTCTTTTCGACTGCGTCAATTGATTGTTGGATGCTTATAGATATTAGTGTGATGAGACGAAACTCGATAGTAAATGCAATTCCATTTAAAGTAAATCGATCAAAGTGGATCACCATGTATATTTAAGTTCATCCTGTGACGTACTTCCTATCAGTTCCGATGCGGTATAAATAGATGGTTACAAACTAAATCTCAAACTATCGATCATCGTGAAGTTAAATGATGAATCCTTTTTCTAGAAGGATTGCCAAGATATTTTGAAGTTTGACTAGACATTTTTGTAACAACCTGTACAACCTACTAACTCTTCTGTTACTCTCTCTCTCCCTCTCTCTTTCTACCTTCCTCCCTCCCTCCCCCCCTCGCTCTCTCTCTCTCTCTTTCTCTTTCTCTCTTTACGCTCAGTTATACTTTCATCCTAACGCATACACTCGCATAGCAGACATAAATATTAATAAGCAAGCGGTGAAATTCACGCTTATCGTGCCACCGTGAAGATTTACATGAGATAACACGACTTTCCTTTTGAGAAGCGAGTGTGTAAGTTCACGAGCGTGTACACGTAGAGAGTTGCTGGCTAACGTGCGTGTTTCCAGCAGGAAACACGTCAACATTTACATATACCGGCGGATAAGCGAACTAGGAGGATCGTTTAGCAGTCTCAACTTTTCTATCGCCGTTGATATCACGCAAGCTTTATTACCACTCTCTTCCTCCCACTGATTCCTTTCAGATTAGAAACATCGAAATTATACGTTTCGACGTTTCTACACAAGAACGTCCGAGAAAGTTTTCTCGATCGAAGAATATTATCATATTTGATTTATATTAACCGAATTTAAATGTCGTTATAAATGGGACACGTTACAAAACGCTACGATTATAAATATGAAACATTGCTCGAATGAGGAAAGATTAGAAAGAATTTGGATTCTATGCAAAATTATACGCAGCGAAACAGTATCGAGATTAAATCAAACGCGATATGAAATATACGATCGAATGCGATTAAAATTAGGATATCATAGGGAATGAGAATTTGACTCGATAGGAGAACGCTCGAGGATCGAACGTAGTTATAACGAGATCACGCGCTAACGATACAATTTTAATTAAATGACCATAGCTATCTCGAGGACTAATCGCAAGCACGCACGCGGACACATCTTCGCAATAAGCGAGTAGAAAATTTCATGGCGAGAACGCGTTCTCCTCTTCTCGTGGATTTGCGTATTGCGTTTATAACGAGTCGCGTTAAGCACGGTTAATCGCAAGGTGAGGCGATAATTAAACGAACCGATATACGGTCCGAGTAATATCTAATTTCACGGTAGGAACGGCGAGGAGATATGTATGCGCGTACAGTGACGCGCGCTCACGCGTTCACACACACACACACATGCACGATCATTCCTTCTCCCTGCTATTCATATCCCGAATACGCGTAGCTCGATAACATTCGGTCCACCACAAACCGCAGCATAACTCGGTAGGCCCCGACTATGTGTTAAACAACATTGATTAGTGACACGCGTACAGTTAATATTACGTTAAATTTAATATCATCACTTTCCTATATCATTTGCTATAGTTTGGTAACGGGATCTCATAAGAACATACGTCGAACAATAACGTTAAAAAGCTTCCGTTTTTAATTTTGTATAGTATAATATTTATAACAAGCATGGATAAATGTCAATGAAGAATTCAATGAATGTTTTATCGAAAACTTTTTTAAAAAGGACTAAATGTGTAATTAATTGTTGTTAAAATTGTGATACAATGTGTGTCACACCCGAATATTTTTGTCAGCCGTTGCAGAGATATAGATTTATTCTCAGAATGTGGGTCTGCAATAAATAATGAAAAGGTGTATTTTCGATATGTAGCCTACCTGTAGAAAGATCGTTGGCCTAAATAAATTCTTAGAATTCAACTCGTCGTGTCAATTGCAAACAGATGCGTTTTTAACAGCTGTCGCGTAAAGGTATCTCTGACCTAAATAAATTCTTAGTATTCGGTTCGACATTGAACACTCGTTCGTTCGTTCGAAATTAAAGCCAAAGTATCGATCGGCGATTTATCAAAAGGTGTATCTTTCAAACGAGAGATAGTAGTAGAAAATCCCAACTAAAATCCTTTCAAAGTGAAAAATCTTCTCTACGCCATTATCTATTTATAAATATGTCCATTTTAATCATTTCAAATTCAAGATTTAATTAATCATCTACACAAATAATACTCCCGAGATTCTGCTTTAATTATTACCAATGGATATTCATCGATGACTTTCACGGCAGTCAACGCGTTAAACAATGTTCATCAGTCGTATATGTACGTATAATTAATGTCAAACATTACATTTTCCATACCATCGCTCTATTTCGTTTATTATTTGGAATCTCCTGTATCGAGAATAAAGGATTAACAACTTTATAACATTACCGTCCATTTATCCGGCATAATTAATTTATTTTCATTATATTATTAATAACGATCGTTGACCAATGTATGGAATCAGGATATTATACGCAACATTTGTGCCCTTTTTAAAATCATTATGAAAACAAATATCAAATTCTCTTGATATAGAAAATTATTCATCGAGTTTTTTCCTCGAGATAGAAGAATTTGAAAACGTTTAACGAAACGTAGACATCTTCATAGACCATCGAATATCGCTCGAGCAATCACTCGAGCGAAAAGCAATTTAATCGCGTTTTAACAGCATCCTCGGCCAGGGTAGGATAGGGGAACGTTTCGAGGAGGGACTTGCCGTGCCCTCTGCCCGTAAACCTCATGAACAAAGACACGTGTCGATCGTTTCAAGAGCGCGTCCATCGAAGAGGAACGCGGAGGTAGCTAAAGGGAGAGAGAGAAGAGAGAGAGAGAGAGAGAGAGAGAGAGAGAGAGAGAAGTCCACATAGATGCTTCGAGCCTCCTCTCAATAATCACATAATTGAACGTTAACGATACCGAAATGTTGATAGAACTCGCTCGACTGGTCTGCAAATATGCTCTTCGGTGTTTCGCTAGGGGCTCGTAGGGAGAGAGACAGAGATCCATAGTTGTCCATGACGAGAGAGAAATAGAAAGCTGTTTGTGCTCGCGTGGCCTGTCTAGTAGGACTCGAAGGTAGTACCACGCGAACATCCTCGTCTTCTCCGTCTCGTTCAATCGGCAATAAAACCTTGTCCGCGATCACGGCCGGATCCTATATCTATTCCATACCTATTACAAAGATGCTCCGTATTTTTAAACTTCCTTTTTCATACTAGACTTTTGCTCTCGTAAAAAATAAACTCCATCCTATATTTCTTTCGTTCCCCATCTCTTCCTTTTCAGGAAAAAGGTCCGAAAGATGCATCGGCGATCGAGAAGAAAATTCGATTTTCCACGTCGTGTTTGTGTTTGCGTTTCATGAACATCTATGGAGGAGAGAGAGAAAGAGAGAGACTCGATTCGATGAGAGTTCCTTCTCAGCTATGAAAAGGAAATACGCGAACGAGATATAAGCGACATTTTCGTTGGAAATTTGTTGGCTCTAAGGTCGCTTGCAGAAAGAGAAGGACAGAAAAAGGGAGAGAGGGAAAGAGGCATTATATTTAGCTAGCATAGAGATTTCGCAGATAGTACGTCAGTCTGTGAACGCGAACGACGATTAAATCTCGGCTTCCTTCTCGGTTTACTTAATTCCTTTTGATTCTTGATAAGAAGAGAATCGAGCGATTCAGTTTTCGTCGGACGGAGAGGCGACGCGTTTCAATAAAGGAATGTCTTTTGTCTCGTCGATGTTATTTTCTGCAGGATGGAGAGAGAATCGCGGTCATCGACCGTGCACGTTTAATTAATATGATAATGGAAGTATCTAAAGTAATTGACAATACATATATATACACACATATATAACCGTTTTATCTTGCGCGCTTATATATATAATATATTATAGGTAAAACAGTTGATTTTTCATTTTTTTCCCAAGTTTAATCGATCCATTATATGTTTGTAGTGTGCGAGTACAAAAACCAACTGGCATATAAAAAATAACACACGGTTTATAATCTTGATCTTTCAAGAACGATTTCTCTTCGATTCGACGGCTCGAGCAATCTCACCAAAGAGTTAATTTTCCGCTTGGCGGTTTCGTTAGTGTGTACACGTGCAACGTGCGAGAAGTAGTTTCTCCTGTGGCAGCCGCGTCAATATTGTCCGACGTACGTCAGTTTCTACGAATTCGCGCGTGGCATCGCCTAGGGATTTCGACTTGGAAACGGTACCGGATTGATGAATACTCAGCGATAATTGCGCTCGTGCTTCTATCTCGCGAAAGCGAAATAGAAGGTGGACGTGGATACTTGGATATGCATGAACTTCGAACTCTCGAAAATTGCATTCTCCTCGATGAAGATCCAGCTGTAAAATTTGCAAAAAGAGGAAAAAAGCGAGAACTCGTTTATTATTATCTTATCGTTATCGATAACGTTCATTTAGGTACCGTCTATAATTACGTCGATAATTGCTGCTACGAGCGTAAGAAACTTCTCAAGTCCCCCGTATTTAGATATTAAGGTTCTTTGTCGTAGACGTGTACGATCGTGTTATCTATCATAGAGGCTTGAACAACTTTCTTTCCGATAGATGGTCGATCATAACTAGCAGCAAAGTATGAAACGTTGCCTATTATAGGGATTTAGAAAACGTTTCTTTACGATATATGATCCTTGCGATCGTAACTATCAGCGGAATGTCTACTCCTACTGTAATTACGTAGCAGCATAAATCGTTTTATCCGAACGATTCTAGATCGATTCGAAAAAAACGCACAGTTACGCAAACGCGTTTTATTATGCGTTTCTACCTCCTTCCCCAATACCAAAGAACGATGATTTATCCACGTGACAGAATAAACACGACGGAGTTTGAGAGAACGAAGAAAAGTATTTTGTATCGAGTATCATCGAGGCGTGTGCGAGAGAGACGCGCGTCGCGAAAATATTCCAAGTGCGTTTCCGGCGTGTATAAGAGAGAAACGTATATGGCATTCGAAGCAATTTTAGGATATCCAGAGGATTTCTAGCGTTATCTCCGGTTTTCACGCTTCAAACAGGGTACGTGTCGCGAAAGCAAAAGACGTTTAACGAAGTTGGGGGGAGGAGTGAAATAAGTGAGAGAAAGGGTGGTATAACTGGCGAATTTCTAACGTCTTGTCTACCGAGATTAGTATTGCTATTCTCGAAATCAAATTGGGAAAGGATGAAAAATCATTTGGAACGATAAAAACCGCAGGATATTAATGAGATGAGGAGAGGGGGGAGGGAAGAGAGAGCAAAAAAGAAGAAAAAAGAACGCGATAAATACTTTTTCAATTAAACGCCCGGTAAGAAGTCCAAAAAGAAAGCAGTCACGATCCTTTGGATTAATCGCTCGCGATCAAGAAGAAAAAGAAGAGGAAACAAAGATGTGAGAGGCTCAAGGTTAGCCCCGAAGGTAACTTCAAAATCCGGATCCCTTCCTAATTAAATTCGAATCCTACTTTTCTCGAGGCAAGAAGGCGAATGCATACACACAGACGCGCACAGTCCAAATAAAGGAACAAAGGGTCAATAATGGTACACGTATTTAGTGTAAGACAAGTGTGTCGAAGGTACGGAAAGAAGAGAAAAACTATGACATAGGAGTAGAAGAAAGAGAGAGAGAGGAAGAGAGAAAATTGACCTTCTCAGTCAACTTCTCTTCTTTCCGAATCACTACCAATATCACCACAAACTGTTTTCCGAAGGAAACGCGATCAGCAACGAAAAGTTCTTTCCTTCTCCATTTGAGCGTTGCGTGCCCCGCAGGAATCACAGGATATACCGTAACAGGGGAGTAGAAGAGGATAGGACTAGGAGGGCGGTATTCAGACGGGAATGACGATGCCTGGATTAGCCCAGAGGCACGTGCTGTGGACACCATTCTCCACTTCGCTTGAGTGCTCGAAAATCACGTTCGCGCTGAACTCAGCTAGAAAACATCGATTCGCGCATCCTTCTCACTTTCTCTCTCTCTCTCTCTCTCTCTCTCTCTCTCTCTCTTGCACGCATATTGTATACAGTATAGGTCTATGTCATGTACAGGGTGAACCGTTCAACTCTTGATCAATCGGAAATTGGTTAAATTCAAAGACATTCCTTTTTCATTAATTTCAAACAATCTTTTATAATTCTGAACTAAAGATTAGTTGGCCATATCATAAATAATTTTTATCTAACAGTTTGATTTTTTTCTTTGACAAAGAAAAATAAGAAATAGTTTAAAAATGATTAACGCGAATAGTTATTGGATACATTGGATATGCAATAAAACGTCTGATAAATAATGCCTTAAGGTAATGTACTTTTTGGTTATGATAATATGATGGTAACTTTCCAGGTGAATAAGAGGGATCGTAGGTCACCCTGTACATCATATACATGGCACATACCAATGAAAAAGTATAGGTACTTGAGGCGATACCAACGTTCGTCCGTACGACTACGACCTCTTTCTACTTTCCCGCTCGATGTCGTCCGTCTCTTTTGTTATCAGTGTCCCTTTGTCCCTGTAGTTTGTCGATAATGTGCCAGGATCAAGGGTCGCGTCATTCTCTCTATCACTATGAGTTGCCAGAGAAAATGGCTGAGAGTATGAAAAGGGTCGCGTTATTTTTTCGCGAAAAAGCGAAAACAGATGTTTCGCATTCGGTGCGTATCGTTCCAAAATTCTACGGTTGAAAGCAAAGAGTACTTGACTTTTCAAAGCTTTTCTTTGTGTCTCTTTTAACTCGATACCACGTTCGGTCGCACCCTCGCGAATCATAACCCACGTAATCCGTTGTAAAGTCGAAAACTCGAAACTCCCTATAGATACGGTTTAACTATTTTAACGCTAAAGAACAATACTGCTCCTGGTTCTACTACTTGGATCTACTTTAAAGATAAACTCGAAGAAGGTTGGATTTTGCTTTCATAGATCTTTTTGATTTAAGAGAGACACTTCAAACACGGATGCGTAATATATATTAGATACGATAGAGACGGGATTATTCGCTTTCGATGTTGCAAGAACGCACAGGCCACGTTGTTGTTCGAGATCTTTTTGTAAAATATTAAAAAATATATAATATGATTCAATTAAGTCGGTTGACATAAAAATGAACATGTAATTACGAGGAGGCGATGGCGCCATTAGGCCGATAACGCCATTTCAATTCGTGCGTTATCGATCGTTCTTCCTGCGTTATTAACGATAACTCGATATACCTGTCTATCGAGAATATCATGAATAAATGAATTTATGGTTAATTTAATAATGAGCTATACGGAATAAAAAAATGCTCGTCGAGTTCACCGGTCACACAATTTAGTTTTAAATGGTATGCGTCGTATATTTTGCCTCTTTTCTTTTCTTTTTCTTTTTGCTTTTGAAACAGGCGTGCCTTCGTACACTCCTTTTTAAATTTCATTTGCAGCTAGAAGAAAATCGAAGGAATAGAAAGAAAGAGTGAACTCCGTTGAGCAATGTAAAGATAAAAGAGGGCAAAACGAACGATTCACTTGGCTGGAAATTCACTTGGCGCGAAATTTTGAAAACGAACGAAAGGACCGGTAGCGACACCGTCAATCAATAATCCCGGCTTTGCCGTTGGGAGAAAATTTTTCCGAATGAAAAATGTAACCGGCGTAAAACCGTCCGGAAGTTTCGTCGACAAAAAGTCTAACGTGGCATGCTACCACCGTAATTGCGGCATCATTTTTCGATACGCGTGACCGTTCGGATTTCGACGTTCCGGGTTTTTAAAATGCGCGCGCGCTTCGTTCCGACCAGCCTTGTACCTTCCGTCCCCCCGGTACCATCGCGAATCTCGTTGGAGCTTTCGGCGGTCGTGCACGCTTTTTCAATTTCTGTCACGGCTCGCTTCGTGCCTGCGAGTCCATTTTTTTACTACGAAAATTGGCTCGATCTCTCGGGCGTCGGCCATTTTCTTTTTTTTGTTTTTCTTTTTTCTTGTTTTTATTCCTCTGACTTTGACGTCATATTGTCGCTATTTCGTTCCTTTCTTTCTTTCTTTTAAATGTTGTCACCGTTGAAAGAAACTTTGGCAAAGTTTAACGCTAGATTTAAAATAAATGCCACCTATTTTAAATCTATATCTATTGATCCTAATGATCAATATCCTATTGTAATTCTAGCATTAAAAAAATTCATCTATTCTGTATTGTATCGAGACACGCGTTATATCACATAAGAGACAATAATACAAGAAATACTTTGCTCGTTGACAAAGGCCAATATTTTGAGGGAGTTTTCGTTTCGATAATCATAAATCTATATGCTTCTCCTCCCCCCCCCCTCTCTCTCCTTCTCTTTTTCCTACGGAACGTGACAACGATAATCGCAGAATTCGTTGTTCGTTTTAATTCGCATTTGTTGATCTCTTTTTTTCTCTCAACTATAGTTTCTTTCTTTGGATAAGTCTTGCTAATATCTGTTTGGATGTATACCTCCATCGATCGAAATTGTGCAATTTCTAAGGATTTTAAATTATATAAAAAACAGCACGAGAAAAAAGTGTGAATTAAAAATAGCAGCCATTAACTGCCAATGTATTCATTATCAAATTGAATGAATTAATATTCAAAGAGTATTAAAATAAAAAACATAATACAAAAAATAGTTCTAATTCTTGTCTTGTAGCATAATCAAATGCTATAGCTATATATGTAAACATTTATAAATTAGCATTTGTCGATCACTTTGTTATTTTTGTTCTTTTAAGGAAATATGAATATTTATAACAGCCACTCATGATCAAAGATAAAACGTAACGTTGTCTTGTCAATTAAATTTATCTGTTTTCTATTAACTCTCGTTATCTATTTTCTGCTTTCCACACACACGCACATGTGTTATATCTAGGATGTGTGTGTATGTGTGTAGAATACACTTTGTGTTATCTATTTTTAAAATAAAACGAGATATCATCTCTATCTAAAATATTTCTTCTTTATATAAAAATAACATAAACAATAAATTCGGAACAAATAATAATTTATAAGAGTGTAGCTCAATTTATTCTTTAAGATAAGACGAATAATGGCCTATAAAGTTTTTTATATTCTACTATACTTTTTTTTTACGTCGCACAATAATTAAAATGATTGTATAAAAATTGAAGAAATATTACTTTGCGCGATCTCTCGAGTTCTTCCACTAATCGTCGTTAATCGTCAAGGAGGTCAAACAATTTCGAAGGTTCGCTTAAAGATTGGATCAAGTTTGCGATGATGGCAAAGACGAAATCAAAGTTAATTGCCAATTTTCTCTGGCACCAGGCCTCTCCTCTTTTCGCAAGCTTTCCTTCTATCCTACGGAATTCATCCTTCGAACGTCAACAAATCTGTCTCTCTCCCTCTCCCTCTCTCTCTCTCTCTCTCTCTCTCTCTCTCTCTCTCTCTCTCTCTCTCTCTCACGTTTTCTCTTGCAAGGAGAGAATGGAAAAGGAGCGTCGTTTGTATAGAATGCCGCTTACGCGGTTAATAGACCGTTTATCGAACGTAATACTTAATAGCTGCTGCTCGATTAAAAAATTACTATCTCTAAAGGTTTATGAGAAAACATTTAATAAAAGCTGTAATCGAGTTGTGTCTATCTATTCAAAAATCTAATCGTCTGCATTTTCAAAAGAACTTACGAAACGATAAGTGAAGAGACGTCGATATACGAGTATTTTTCAAGCGAGCAAACTTAATCCAATGGCTAGACGGGATCGATAAACAACGAAACCGACGAATTCGTTACATTGAAATATTCATATGCCTGGCCAGCGAAATCCGGAAAATGCTCGATTGGAATTGACACCAGACGATTGAAATTGTTGTTTTTACCAATGTCAGTAAATTCCCCGTAGCTACGAACGATTCATTTCATTTCTTTTTTAAATGAAAAAAGACAAAGAAAAAAAAGAAATAAAAAGAAACAAAATTTATCTCCAGAAAAAATCGCATTTACTCTTCCGATTAGAATTTAGAAGATAAAACATAAATGAATCGAGATGGTTCGTTTTTTAAAATAAACGAAAGTGTAGTCGGTCAAGAAAAACCGTTAAAAGTCCTGAAAGATGCGCTACTTGCTTATCAAATATTCTATTCGTTGAAAACGAGTGATCTCGACGCCAAGTTCCGGTTAAAAAAAATAAGAGAAAAGAAAAAACAAAGAGAGAGAAAGAGAGCGAGCGCAGAAGGTCCATAGAGTCAAACGTCGCATTCGCGCTTTAAAGTGTCTGATAAAATCGTCATCCTAACTGAAACTATTACAAGGATCTACATTTCTCCGTGCTTTTACAAAAAGAAGATGGAGAAGGAAACGGCTCCGTGATGTGTTTCTAAATTCTGTAAAATAACCATTCTAAATTCTATAAAAGTCTTATTATCGGTCGTTCGAACTAACAACGGAGAATAATTCATATTTTGGCGTTACAACTTTGAGATTCGTTCCAATCGAAAGAAATCTTTTCAGACGAATAAGTAAGCGAATAAGTACAATAAAGTAACGTCGAAAAATCGCTTAGCGCGTTATCGATATTAGAAAAGACAATTAGTTTGTACGGAAACAAACCTGGACAAATTTCGTTCGAGACCTTTTCGTATAATCGATATTTCCGACAGGCTGGGTGATACATTGACTTCGACGATTTAGCCGCGGCGTTGAATCTGATAGGGAACGGCAATATATCATTCCCATTTCAATTACAACATAGCATTCGTCATAAACGCGTGTCCTTCTCCCTCCCTTCCTTTCTACCTTCCCCTCTTCCTATGCTCGAAATTTATCATTACCGTGCATGCATTAAGACGAACCAAGCTTTTCTTCGTTAATAAAATGAACAAAATGCAACTCGCGTTGATACGTAGAAGTAATTAAACGACATATCTATCGTTAACGAGTATATAAAATTACCGTAATTTATTAAAAATCATTAAACGACATATTATCTAACGTGAAATAGTTGGACACTCGTATTGCTACATGCGTTTATTAGAATGATCTAAGATGGTATATCGCGTGTACTTAGCTAATTTAACCAACTTAACGTGTTTCTTTTTTTTCTATACTTATCGATCGTTCCTCTTTTTTGTTACAGGGACTACTACTACGACAGGTGAGTGTGCTTGGGGATTAGCCTTGAAGGAACGCGTGACTCGGTACAGTATAAACAAATAAATTACTTTTTTATCGTACCGACATCCGAAAAGATATGGAGGGAAATAAAAACATAATTTTATTTTTTCTATTATCGTAATTCCCAGACGAATAAAATAAAAAAGGAAAGAAGCTAATTTCAATAATTTCTAGAATCACGAGGAATACAATCGAAAAAAAATTGCTTGATTTGCATAGGGAAATCCTTTCGTGAGAAAACACTCGTTTCATTTCGATTATTTTCTTGCTTCTTCGAGAGACCTCTTAGCTTCATCAATTGACATTCAACTCCGTAATTCGACTCACAGCGAGACAACATGCTCGTTCGTGGACACGTTCCTGATTAAAAGTATTGTCGTTTGAGAAAGAGGCCTTTCAAAGGAGCTAGAATGGGAGACAAGTATGCTGGGGAGTGGATTCAATCTAACCATTGGACCGGCCAAGTGCTGTGACTTTTGAAAGGGCAACGAGAGTTCGTATTTACGTGACCGTAGATAATAATTATTAACTCGAGGACTCGACTCTGCGCGTCTCTTTCTTCTTCGTATCACGAAATAGGAAACATTTCTCTCTCTCTCTCTCTCTCTCTCTCTCTCTGTCTCTCTCTCTCTCACTCTCTCTCCCTCTCTCTCTCTCTCTCTCTCTCTCTCTCTCTCTCTCTCATTTTTCTCTATTTGTCGGCGTATCCGCGCACAGAATTTTAAAATAAATTAACACGCATGTGCAGCGGTTCGAGAAGCGAGGAAACAGGATAGAAAATAAAGAGAGAGAGAGAGAAAAGTGGCGAGTCGCACACCATAACACACCGAGACTTTCTTTTGCTTTAATTGTCACAATTCAGAGACGGTTCGTGACCGGCCTAGAAAACGCATGCGGATATATTCTATAGAAAACGAAATGCCGTCGGGGAGAAAGAGAGAGAGAGAGAGAGAGAGAGAGAGAGAGAGAGAGAGAGAGATGGTGGCAGCCCCTTTACCAAATAAAAATCATAAACTCGAAGAACCGTTGGTCGTAGCAGGGAGAATCGCATTGCTACTGGACGAATGAACGAACAAACGAACGAACGGGCTTTACTGGAAACACGTTGAATTAAAACAACGAAATACGAACGCGCAGGTGGTCTTTTCTTTCGAAAAAGCTTGACGATAAAACGTCTGATGTATTACTCTCTCTCTCTCTTTTTCTTCATTTCTTTCTGCTTTTCGTTTTTACTTATATGTAACATAAAAATGATGTAAAACAGTAGGTATTAATTCTTTCGATAATATTAGTAATATAGAAGTCTACTTATATTACAGCAATATGTGTACTAGGTGAAATAATAACGATGATTAATTAATGTAAAATAGATATTAAAAAGATTGTGAACTATCGAAAACTCAATACGTTTTCAACTGGATCATTTTTACGCGACTTTTAATTCATATAGCATACGCTTTGTAGAGCTCACAAATCTATTATATAATTATTATGGCTTATGGTTTTTTTTTTGTGAATTTGAAGAATATTTATTACAAAAGTAAATATTTAAGTTATAAAGTGTACGATAATATGAAACAAACAAGTTTATTTCAAAAGTAAAAAATTAGAAGATAACATTAGACGTGTTAATTTGATTAGTACATTTAAAATAATCGACCTAATGGAAAATTCTTAATTTCATTACAAAAGGAGCTCTCCGAATAAAAGGTTTCATAATGGAAAATTCTTCATTTCATTAGGAGAAAAAAAAAGAAAAAACAAAAAACAAAGAAAAATACACTTTTTTAAATGATGTAATCATACAACAAAGTTACTTACATGCTAATCAAAGGATTAAATAAAACCATTGTACTCATTATCATCGAACTGAAACACGTTAGAAAATTAGAAATCTCGTAGATAAAAGGCTATAAAATAATTTTCCATTTGCAAAACGAGAAATAAAATTTTCTGCTAACAAATTAATTCCCATTGCCAGCGTAGAATTAGCAAAGTCGGTCGATAAACGAACACGTGATCGTATCTTTCCATTATTTTACATTTTTTTTATTTTCTTTTTATCCGAGTATACATCGATGCGTATGAAACAGAGAGAATAGTAAATTGCATAAAAAAATTCATGATGAACGATCAAGCTGAACAGGGGATATTATTTTAATATTTGCATTGATATCAACATGTTTTATTACCATTCACTCGTTTTCTAGCTTTTACACAATAAATAAGTATATATGTATATGTATATATATACGCGCACGCACATACACACATACACAGTTGACCAATAACTTTGATCACTTTGAATAGCTCTATTTATTTTTTAAATATGGAGAAACTTTGTTTACTAAAGTCGTACGATATGGAGGGGATCCTAATATAGTAGTAATAATTTTTTTGTTAGTAAACGCGTAAAAGACATACTTTGCGCTTCAAATCTCTACGATTTTTAATTCTGAACAATTCCCATGTAAACAGAAAACATGGCTAATAATAACGTAGAAAAAACTTTTCTTTAATAAAAAAATAATCTGTTTATTAATTACTTAATCAGTTTATGTAATTTTAAAAAAAGCAACCTTGATCTGAAATTTCCTTTTGAAAAATAAGATGAATTTATAATTTGTATTTGTTTATAAAAATTGTTTATAACAAATTGTTAGTTAATTATTAACAATACGCTGAAAAAAATACAGAAAATCCTGCCCTTTAATATGGTATATAGAGATTGGAGTCTTTAGGACTCTTAGTTCCGGAGATATAAATAGGAGATACTTACCTTGATATATTGACCTATATAGTATAATTTCATTCATATTGGCTTAGTGACATACTGACCTATATAAATTCCAAAAATTTACGCGGTCCTAGTATTACTACTACTAGTAATAATAGTAGTAGTAGTAGTATTATTATTATTATTACGAACAACTGTACTATACGAATTATAAATGAAAATTTTTAAAGATGATTTCGGAACAAAAAATCGGAAGGATAAAATAGAGACTTGAAATAAAAACTGTTTTCAAGTATAATTTATTCTTTATTATTGCTATTCTTAAATACTGCTATAATATTGTTATAATAAAATCAATTTTATTAATAATGTTTAAATTTTATTTTTTCTTTTCTTTCTCTTTCTGTTCTTCTTATGACAAGATCATAAAAATAATGGAATCATTTAAATTTTTATTACAATTATGTAGATTTTATTTTGTTTATTTAAAACAAGGACTAAAAGGTTTACACCAACGGCTACGAAAAATTTAAAGACTTTTCTTTTGTAATATCTCCTAAATTAATAATTTTTCGTAATACATGAGTTAATACTTTTTTTTATAGAAAATGTCAAGCCGCATCAACGTTTGTTTCATTTAGAGCGATGCTGAGAAAATTGATGATGATGAAATATGAATGATCTAATTTCGATTTTCGACGTTGGCAATATTACTCACATTTTAAATCTTTAAACCCTTTTGTGTATCTTTCATTGAAAAAATCAATATGCAAATAATTTTCTTAAAAGTCGAAAGAAAAGAGTAGCGAGAGAAACAATTAAATATTATGACGCTTCTATTTTATTTTTAACAAAATAATAATTTGACTTGATGATCGAAAGAAGTAAATATCACGCCTCGTAAGATTTATGAAAAAAGAGAACTGGATCTTGACTATGGGATCTAATTCAAGGATTCTTTTCGTTTACTCAATTGGATGAAAACGAATAGAAAAAATGGCTACTTTAAAACATTCAAACGGATTACATCGTAATGAGAAACGATGTAAACCCGATTATATCCCGATCAAACGTCACTCTTTAGTTACTTCTATCTAAAGTAAGTCAATCGATGTTTAATTTGACGCGCGAGTGACGGCCGTCTCCGATCCATGCAGTTAGTCGATTGGGATTAAGCATATTGACTCTCTCTCTCTCTCTCTCTCCCTCTTCCTCTTCCTCTTCCTCTTCCTCTCTCTCTCTCTCTCTCTCTCTCTCTCTCTCTCTCTCTCTCTGACCCCTCGTTAAGTGAGAGCGAGGTCAGGACGTGTTCGGTTAAGCCAGATACAAGTCACACGACGATGTCTTGACTCTTGGGGAGGGCGAATGTCCATAATTAACCATACACCCTGTACCTGCTATTCCGTTTGATCCAACAGCACGTATCATCCAGTAAAACCAACTTAATTTACAAATGGAAAATTTCATGTAAAAACGAATGATAAGATATTCATATAAATACGTATTTTTATAAACATATAATTATGTACTGGCTTGCTTGTTGATCGTATCTTTTACTTTTTGAAATTAAGTAATCATGAATGAAGATAATAAATTTCCTTTTACGCATTACATATTTTCACTAGAAAAAGAGATATTTTATTAAAATCAATTCAATGGCTGATATTTCTAGTTTGTTAGTAACCATAACAGAACAATAAAAGACGTTGAAACGACATCTTATCGAATATTCTCGACTTTTCCTCTCTCTCTCTCTCTCTCTTTCTGCGAATCCAGTAGTAGATACGCACCTGCGACATTAGAGCTCTTATCTACCATTAATAATTCTTTCGATAATACGACCAAGAGCGAGACTGTATCTAGTCGAACGATCGTCGCCGCTACTGTGTAACGGCGGAGAGCGACGCATTAATTTCTTGTGAAAGCTTCTCGGCAAGAAGCTCCTCCTCCTCTATGTTTGTATGTATGTACCAGGAAAACCATCTTGGTATTGGTAAATGAACGTGAAAAGCATCTGAAAACGAACGGGAAACGGTGCTAAAACTCAAAGAGATAGAGAGAGAAAGATAGATAAAGTTCCATGGAAAAATAACGATCGCTGCAAAAGAGAGGAAAGTTTTTTGTGCGAAGCTATACAAATCGCCAGATATCTTCAAATGGAAAGCGATCTTTAGTATCGTCGAGATTGATCGAACGAATCTTAAAGACACCTGCATGTGTATGCATGCGTGCCTGCGTGTGTGTCGCTGAACGAATAAGTATATAAGGGTATATAAGGGTAATCGTTGAAGGTGAATGAAGAAAGAGAAGAAGGACGAACAAAGGCGAGCCAAGAGTGAAGAGAGAGAGGGGGAGGGGAGGGAGTTATTATAAAGATTTCGAAGAACGAGGGAGAACTTTCTCAAGCTTTATAAGGGTCTAGCTCTGTAAGTGTATGCGTATTTTGTGTACGAAGTACACAGGAATATTTCTCGTCATCTCATTTCCTTTCACGAGAAAACTTGCACGATTTGGTCCGTATGACGCTACTCGGTTCTTGGCCTGCTTTTGGTTTTTTCTTTCCTTTCTTTTCTTTCCGCTCTTTCCCTTTTTCTTCACTGTCTTCCACGAACAATTTAAGAACACTCATTTATCTTTGCAAAACGGAGAAAGCATTCACCAAAGTCGATCTCGTTCCGCTTTATTTCATGCTCTATTTCTTTTTACTTTACAAACGAAGACGTCTATGAGATTAGTATCGCGAATTAATTGTTTCATGAAAGCATTCTACTCACTTTCCTCGAAACATTTCATTTTCACGATCTCTGTCTCGGATCAGAAGAAAAAAACGATGAAATATTAGATTCGAATTGAAAAGGGACAGAAGGTTTGGAAGAATACAAAGATCGATCGGAAAAATAGAATCTCCCTTTGACGAAAGGGTGCGTTATGAACTCCAACGAGGATCGGGTAACGAGTTGCCGTCCAGTAAAGAGGTGGAGGAGGAATAGAGGAGGGGTAGCTTTGCAGCTTTGTACGCAGCAATTCTCTGATGGTGAGAAGAGCGTGAATGAACGTGTAGAACGGCAGAGAGAGAGAGAGAGACAAAGATAGGTAGTTACGTTCGTCGAAATTAAAGGGTTGCCACCGTAACGTAATTCCAAGCAGCCTGAAACTGGCTGTTAAACCAATGCAAATTAGTGCAAGACAATCCGAGCAAGGGAGGAGAGAGAGAGAGAGAGAGAGAGAGAGAGAGAGAGAGAGAGAGAGAGAGAAAGAAGAAGAAGAAGAAGTTTGCTCCTTCTAATTACGTATCGAAGAAGGAGGTGGAGGTGGAGGTGAAAGAGCTTAAGCAAAGTCTCCAAGCAGATCAGATACTATGACCACATTCATACTCCTTTCCGCAAGAAAAAGAACAAAACAAAAACAAATACCATTGTTTTTCTCTTTTTTTGCTCCTTCGTACTTTTTCATTAACACGTACATACGTGTACACACTGGATGGTCTCCTCGTAATTCACCGTCCGAAAAGTAAAACACGAGACACACGTTCCGAAGAAATTTTAATTTAGGTCGTTGGTCGGACGGGTTTACTGAAAAAAAGTAATAACAACGAATAAAGACGATTCGCACACAATCATTTCTGTAAAATCAACGTGACTTCTTTTTGAGAGAGAGAGAAAGAAAAATTGTTATACGTATAAATAAATGCATAAAATGCATTTCAAATCCGTTTAGACAATTTTTCTCTTTTATTCGATCCATCTCAATAATTAATCTACATTTGTATCCAATAATGATTCAACTAACCAAACGAAAAATTGAATTGATTCGATAGATCGAACGATTCATTTGATCGCCTAAAACAGTAGTGCGCATACTATAGCTTGCAACCCTCTAAAGAGATTGCCAAATTTTCATGAATCGTATATATGTATATAACAATAAAAACATTCAATAGTGATAGATATATTTTTGAATTGCCATTAAAACAAATGTTATTACCACTATTCTATACTAATAATTAATTAGGTATATGTTTAAATTAAAGGGAATAATGAACATTATCGGAACATAATAAGAGTCAATAAAATCGCAATTTTTAATCTGGCTGATATTCTTAAAGGGCAACTTTCCACAATGGTACCGGAGGAAGAGATGGACAAAGAGAGAACAAATGTCCTGCCGATGCAATAAAATGGCACGTAAACTGGCTTTTAAAGGGCACCGGACGATCGCTTCGTACGATCGTAAAACGTAGAAATGTCATTCGAGCTATTCGCGTGGATATTCCGACGACCGTTAGACATCATCAGTATCCATATATCATGAGAATGCACAGTGCATCGTATATTCAGCTAGCCCGAATCTGGATAACCGTGTTAACTAGAGTAGCACTTTACTCGTATAATGGAAATAAAAATATCAATTTTCTATAAATTTTCGATGACAAAGAAAAGCGCTTCACGCTTGTCGAAGAAGTCCGAATAATTAAACGCTCGCACGAAAATGATCTTTATCGAAAAATACTCATTAATTTCGTTAATAATCGTGTACTAACATCGTCTAAGATGAAATCTTTATTCAATTTTGACGGATCGTTCGTACCAATAGCGAACATCACACAGGGAATTATCAACTATTCGATAAGGTTTCTAATTCGTCATTTCTGATTGACGGATATGGGTCGCTCCTTTTACGTCGGATAAGACTTTACTTTCGTATATTAAATCATCTCCTCGATATGCCGCGACACAAAGCTTCAAATCGGATTCCTCTAAGCTGTCACGTCTAATCGTAAACGAAATCAGTTTCTAATAAGCTTTAGAATGTAAAAAATGATCTTTCACATAATCTTCACGTCCACCTAATATCGTTAAGAAAGAAAAAAACGACGTGTTGAAATAAAATCGTGGCATCGGTCATGAGAAATGCAATAATTTCGAGAAAATAGCGTCGCGTCGAGAGCCACTGACAGAAAGTTTATTTATGGGAGTGCGCGGCTCTTCTCTCTCTCTCTCTCTCTCTCTCTCTCTCTCTCTCTCTCTCTTTCTTTCTCTTTCTCTTTTTGCCTGGAGCAACAAGCCAGCCAAGTCGTAATAATTGCGACGTTGAAATGTAGTCCTGGGACGCGTCCTGTAACATCGTTTCATTCTTCTGTCCTCGATGAAAGCGAGAAATTTAACGAAGGACCACGAATCTCTCGTTGATCCTTAACTCGTGTCGTCAACAGGAAATACGTAGAAAATAGCCGATCGATCTACCAACGTTTGTCCAAATATCTTTCATCATTGATATTAATTTATTTTACAATTTCAATAAAATCATTGCGACATAAAATAGAAATATATTTGCATTATTACATCACGAGTGGATATAGTTAGCAAAAAATAAAAGGCGATTTATTCGAGAGCAAAAGTAATACAATCGAACGTACTATGATACGTAAAGGATGAGATAGGAAAAGCGATCGATCGTAACCACGAGAGGACGATGAGGAGACCGTTTACGAGCGGCAGGACCAAAGAGATGAGTGCATGCATATGTATTCAGATCGGACCGACGTCGAGGCAACTCGAATTCAGCGGATGAATTCTAGTCAAGGGCCTCTAATACCAAATTTCATTAAAATCCATTCAGACGGAGCAGCTGTTATACGTGTCGTCCTCGATATATGTACATAAAAAGAGAGAAAGAGAGAGACAGAGAGAGAGAGAAAGGGAGACATAGGAGAGGAAACGGTAAAGATAGAGACAAAAAACCGAGAGAGAAAGAGAGAGAGAAATACAGATGCTATAATAGGCTTACAGGATCTCCACAAAGGAACGCTCGAACGCGTTATCTTGGAAAAATGTTGCAATTTCTCGCGGTTGGAGGATGCTCGGGTTTAAGTATTACCCCTGGGAACTACATAAATTATGGGGATTCTAAAAATGGGAAAACGTCGGCTTGTTGCCACAACAGTGCGAGACAGGAAATCTTAATTATTCTATTTACATAAATCGAATAGAACACAATAAAAATATTCGTTTTTATGTTCTCTTATTATAAATCAACCAATAGGGGTCATGAGATTTTTATGACATTGTGTGAACAAATTTGATTTTTTTTTTTGTTACTTTTTTATTGTATACGATATTAGTATCGTCAATTTGCAAAGAATCGAGGCAAGAAAAATGTATAGAGAGAGAAAATGGTGGACGCAGGTGTTCAAGAGAAAGAAACGTCCCAGAAACTCGAACCACGAAATACCTTTGTTTCATATTATATATTATTATAGCCTTGCGCTGCAATTTTACTTGCGTTCCACGCCAACAATATCGTGTTCGTATCGAGTCTCCGAGGATGCTTCGATTATTTGCTTTCAATTAATCATCGTAAATAATTGTTGCATTATAGAGCGAATAATAAATGCAGCCGTTCTTGTCGTCGAACGCTAATAACGCATATCGGCGTAGCTATTACGAACAAAAAAAGAGAAAAATACATAGATGGTGAAATATTTAAATATTAAAAATTCGAATCTTTTTCATATTTATGTCAAAAGAATAATTATAGTATTTGTTAGAACGATAAAAACAAATTTAACTAATTTAATATTCAATATTAACTTGTCGAACTCTTACTAAAATTCTATCTTTAATATTTATATTCTTTTCTTAACAGATCGTTTCTATTTGAAAGATGTAACTGAGTAAAACGAAAATAATTACCGACGAATATCATCTTCGTTAACAATTAAACACATACATAAATAAATTTTTTCGAGTATTCCAAAACGAAACAGAAGAAAAAGGAAAGGAAGATTTCAGATAAAAATTGATTGAATTGAAGATAAAAATTATGAAGACAATTCAATTATTTTTTAAACACGTTATCTTTGAAATAAACGGTATTGTAATACTAAATAAAACGTATATATGAATATGATCCCAAAGATTTACTTCTAAAATAAGAAACTCGTCAGAGGAATGCGATGAAAGAGAAAGAGAGAAAGAGAGAGAGAAAAGAAAGTAAAGTCTTAACTCTTCATATCACTCTCTTCTTTCGTTTCTCTCGATGATCTTACGAGAAAATCGTCATTGAATAACGGATAATGGACGTCTCTGAAAGAAAGTGCGATATATATATGTACACACACATACACACACGCGCGTATATAAAGGTGGAAACGTGTTACGTTCTGTTGGAGAAGTTCTAACAACGACTCATTGGTCCCGGTAATATCGAGACGTCTTGGACAGGGCACGTTGCCGATCTAAGAAACGAAACAGGGCTTGCTACTCCTGTTGCTGGCAACAGTGGTAGTGACCTCATCGAAAGTATATATACACACATAGAAGAGAGTAGAAAAATAGAAGGAACGAGAAGAAAAGCTCAATGTTCTTGGGGTGGATAGGATACTCAACGGGATGAGGTGATTTGTGGAAAACAAATAATTGTCACTGGTGCCAATCACAGAACTCGTTGGACCGGACCAGCTTGTATCTCAACGTTGCTTCTTGATGAAAATCTGTCGATTTATTCGCTTCTTCCTTTTCTTCCTCTTCTACCTCTTCTGCCTCACCCTAGGCTCCTTCTTCCCATAAAACATTCGACTATTTTTTACCTCTCGTCTGTTCAACAAGAGACCGGTCCTTCTCGAGTGAAAGACTATGGGCCGTCGATATCTTTCTTCGTCGTGCAAGAGAGGAAAAATCGGACTTTTACTCGAGATTTAAGGTACCGCCTTGTTGACACTGATCGATTCTTACTTCTAGAATAATAGGTATACGTGTTTTGCGAAAATTCGTGACTGTGTTAATGATCGAAAGAAATATGACGAATAAGAAAGGTTCGAAAAGCCGGTTAAGTTTCGGTCGGCCGATAATTGGACATGGTTTTGTTTTTCGAAGGGATATGAAAAAATTAAAAAGAAAGGAGAGATATAGAGATCGATTTAAAGAAAGAAGAGATAGAGAATAGAAGAGAAGAGAAAAAAGAGAGAAAGAAAAATGGTCGAGACGACAGGAAGTACTGGCGAAGATGACATCTCTCTCACTCGTCCCTTCTCGTGCTTAGCACCCCTCTCACCCTAGAATCGTGCCTATTATTCGAAAGTTTCAAAGTGAAACACCGAGAGAAACTCCGACCGACTGCGCGTCGTGCGAAACTTTTAACAACGCCAGGAAGGCACGAATTCGTATATACTACGAGCGATGCCATTGGCGCAAAGGAGAGAGGGGGAGGGGGAGAAGGAGAGGGCTAAAAGATAGATGGATAGATAGGTAGAGATACGGAGGATGGCTAGAAAAGGTGGTGGAAAAGCAGAAGGTCGTGCTCTTCCTCTCTTTTGCTTTCACAGGACGCATAGAGGGGAACGCAAAGAAGACAGGGGACTTTTATTTCAAGGGAGGCTTGAGAGGGCAAAAAGCAACGGGACAGACAGAGGAAGTACATGGCCGGATAAATACGAGGGCTTGCGGATTTTTCGCTTTTTCCTCTCTCTCTCTCTCTCTCTCTCTCTCTCTCTCTCTCTCTCTCTCTCTCTCTCTCTCTCTCTATCTCCCTTCTTCGACCTGTTCATTTTATTTCCCCCTCTCCCACCCTCTCTCTCTCTCCATCTCTATCTATCTATCTATCTATCCATCTATCTCTTTCTATTCGTCGTACACACTTTGCCAATGCCAGATCGATTTTATCGAAAGTCTAAACACG
Source organism: Vespula vulgaris (assembly GCF_905475345.1). Lineage (NCBI taxonomy): Eukaryota > Metazoa > Arthropoda > Insecta > Hymenoptera > Vespidae > Vespula > Vespula vulgaris. Next base: position 3,202,776 of record NC_066609.1, read on the forward strand.
CACGATTAAATTCACTCCATGTCGAGTAAAGAATAGTGTACGTGCGTATGCGTTTTTGTGTGCGTTTGTATGCTTCTATTCCTTCTGGTCGGAGTACTGGTTATGAACCGATCGAACCTTCTTTCCTTTTCTATACGCGCTACTAGACGAGAGAATCGTTTATCTTCTCTCTCTCTCTCTCTCTCTCTCTCTCTCTTTCTCTCTCCTTCTCTCTCTCCCTCTCTTTTCCTCCTCTTTTTCTCTTTCCCTCTCTTTCGACTCGCAAATCGATAAGGAATAGAGAATGTTTTCTGGTCGAGAATCTGGACACGTACGAATGAAATTCGTCGTCGCTTCGTTACGTGCCGATACGTAAAGATGTCCGATTTCGACTTTGGAACAGAAGATGTTCGTCGATTTACATAGTTTCCTCGTTTGTCGATCTCGTTCTTCTCCATTCGAATAGTTCGGCGAATGTTGACGGATACATTTCTCTTTTCTATTTCAATGAGAACGTTGTCAGTAATTAATTATGAAAACTCACAGAACGAAATTAATCATACAATCATGAGATCAGAAAACGTTTCGCTACGAGATACGAGTGAAAAAAACAAACATTATTAAACGACAAACGATGAATTTTTAATGGTCAATAATAGAATTTACATTAACGAGCTGACCTTTTATTCGAGACAAACATCGTTAAAAATCTAAGAGAGAATGTTAATTAATTATGAAATTAATTTTAACGATCAGTAATAAACAAGCAAACAAATACAGTAAAGAAGTAATTGAAGAAATGATGAACATTTCGCGAATACGAACGGAACACATTTTCGTGCTTTATTATGTTAATGATTAATTGTTTGTTCGAAAATTAATCGATCTCGAGCCATTTTATAAATATATCTCGATTCAAAAGCGTTTTCTTTATGTACAAACCTCACGGCAACCAAGTTGAAATTTCAGATGCCGAGAATAAAAGTTTCACGCGTCCAACACCAAATAATTTAATCTTAATTCGCGAATACCGCATTACTAGCCAACGCTTAATGAATTATTCAAATCTAATTTATTTGTCTTACGTGTGTGTTAACCACAATATATCTACTACTATATATACAAAGTAGTACTCTAAAATGACTTTTTCGAAACTATTGAACGTAACGAGTTGATTTTCTTTTTTTTATTGTCAAAATATCTTTTGATAGCTATATCCAAATTGTATATTAGATATTACTCGAAGAGTAACGTTATTTTATTTCCGTAATATTCCTCCTTCAGAAAGTACTACGAATACTTCAATTGTCGCAATCTCGATGTTAATTTCTTTAGTTTGTGCAATCGTATTTTGCATTATGATAATAGATAAATATATACCTGTTACATATACTTACATATTACAAATTGACTTTTCCGAAATTGTGAAATTACGAATTATATGTACATACATATACAGGTATTATATACATATATGTTCAGAAACGACGATCTCTTTGAAGTAGTCGCTTTTATTCGAAAGATAAAATACAACAGAAGCGTTAACGGGCTACATTTCCCAATCGAATTTAATGTCAAGTTCATAATTTTGTATTACCTTCCGTTGTACGGACTAATTGGATCACATCATCGCGGAATTTCGTTTCGTACAGCATGTTGCTCCAAACGTTTCAAAAATCATTATAAGTAGCATTCGAAATAAAAAAAAGAAAATTCGAAAGTTTCATGGGAAACCTGTACGCGTGTACGAATACTCAAACACATACACGAATATCGACGATAAACTCACTTTGCTGCAATTCGAGTAACATTCGTTTTCGCATGGAAAAAAAAAGAAAAGAAATAGATAAACGCTGGTATTTAAAAACCGATGATAACAATGAATAATTAATAATGAAAAAGAAAAGAGTTAATTGCGGCCCACCGAGAAGAGCTTTAATTTAACGTTCATCGAATGATACATGCGCATCATTGCACGAACGATACGGAAAATCAAATTTATATCCTAATAATCCGTAATTAATTTATCACTATATCGTTCATTGTTATTCGACCATCGTTTATTGCATGGATAATGCATGTTTTCGCTGATAACGTAAATTTGTCACTGTCTCTTTCTCGATCGTTCGTGCTTCGAATACATTCAAGTTGTTTCGACATATCAATAAAAAAAAATGCTATTAACTGTCGTTAATAATGATCACGCATTAATATTAAATTATAATCCTATTTAAAAATGTCGACAATAGCAATTAGGATGTTCTCGAATATTAAAATATTTGTATGATAACTTACGTAATAACTGCTCAACGTTCTTATACTCTGTTTCCGTTATTTCATAGATAATCATTAATTAATTAAGAATTAAGAATGAAACGAACGCGTCCGATTCCCTCTTCGAATCACCAATTACAAGATGGAACTTTATTTTCAGTTACTATGCATCGACCGCTTTTCCGCCTCGTTTGGCACCGCCTCTGAAAAGACCCCGTTTGATGCCACCGGCCCGATCCCAACATCCGAAGCAACAGAAACAACAGCCGAGCAACAATACTGCCGCTGTGCCGGACTTGAATCAACTCAAAGTATACAGTGAGTACAGTGAGATGCGTGGCGTCATTTCTATTCCTTTTTTTATAATTGCAAAAATAACTATTACTATTATTTATCTATAATATTTCATTAACGTCCTGTTTGATTCTCCTCCTGTTTGAAAGATTCATCGAACTGACCACGAAACTTTGTTCTTTTCAACGATTTCGACAATGAATAAGGAACAATCACGTTCCAAAGATTCTCTCCCTCTTTTTTCAATGGTATAAAAAAAAAAAAGGAAGGAGAGAATCTCCGGACGACTACAATTATTTTCTTGCTACAGGCAGTTTTCCCGTAAAGTGCTGACCAGGACACCAAGAGAGAAAAAGAGAAAGAGAAAGAACGTGAACGTAAACGTAGTCCTTTGATGGCCCCAGTCTTTTTAATGGATGATCGTAGAGAGAAAGAGAACGTCAGCCTCTAAAGCCGTTGATTTCACAGTTTTAGAAGCACGATCTTTCGACGTAAAAACCGCACTCGCCATTTACCTGCCTTCTTCCACGATGAAACGGACTCTCGATGCACTTAACCAATGATCGGTCGTTCAGAAATTTCCCTAAAAATTCAACTTGCACGCTAGAAGCTTACTCATCTTCTCGAAAGCTTCACGAATAAGTGCATTCTCGCGTTCTCAGATTCTCTTATATAATACGACGATACAAGCTTATGCGGATAAACGTGTCTCTCTCTCTCTCTCTCTCTCTCTCTCTCTCTCTCTCTCTCGCTATCTTTATCTCTCTATCTACCTACCTATCTATCTTTTTCTTTAGGATATTCACGTTGCACGCGTATTTATCAGAGGTGTTATACTTGCAGGTAATCCAGACATACTTATATGCGGCAACTGCAGGGAAATGTTCACCGATCTCGGGGAGCTGCTCGAACACAAGCGGAACTACTGCAAACTGCGGTTCACATGTAAATGTCACACCTTCAACGGAGCCGCCCCAAGTATGTACTCGAAAGAAAGTTAGAGGCGCGCCCCTCCGGTACGTAGACGCGTCTCTGACCCGATCGAGTGCCAACCACTGCCTCTCGCGAGGTGCACTCTCTCTTTCTCTCCCTCATCTTTTATTTACAAATCTTTCCTACCGTTCTTCTACGTTATTAGAAGACAAAAGAAAGAAAGTCGTTCGTCTTTATTATACTTTTTCTCAAATATATTTTCGTTTCTACGAAAGTATGGATTTTTCTCGTTGATATTTCCATCGAACTTTTCGTTTATTGTTAAAAAAGATAAAAAATTCACGTTCATCCTCTTTCAATCATTATCAAAAAAGAGAGATCCTTTAAAGACAAATTCTTCTTGCTTTTCTTCTTTTGTGTGTCACATTAGAAATACGCACAAATAAAAATCTCTTTGAAGTGAAATCCAAGCAAAGGGATCGAAATATCTTTACAGTCTTTCGCTTCTTTGTTTGAAAAATGTTTCTACTCGACTTTTCGCTTATTATTAAATAGAAAAGCTACAAAAAGAAAATCCATGTTGGTCCTCTTTCAATTGTCATTATATAAGAAAGATCCTTTAAAGAAACGTAGAAATTTATCTTTCTTCTCCTCCTCCTCCTGCTCCTTCTTCTCCTCCTCCTCTTTCTCCTTCTCCTCCTCCTCCTCCTCCATCTCTTTTTCTTTTTCTCCTTCTTCTTCTTCTTCTTCTTCTTCTTTATTTCATTATAAAGTAGAAAGATTCGAAAATAAATCCAACAGAATTATCGAATTGTTCCCAGTTTATTAGCCTTTTTCAAGAAACAATTTTAAATATTCCACTTCTGTGAAATATTTTAAATCCAACTATATATATATCATTCATTTTGAAAATGTCATCTCGGATACATAAATATCTTTGAGAACGACGTTGAACGTTTTCGCGATAGTTTTTCACTGTCTCTTTGCCAGTGTACTGTCAGAAGGCAGAAGAAAACATTCGGAACAGCTCAAAGTAGGATGATCGTAACGCATATTTTTCCTTCTTAACGTTCATGTTTATTCCTTCATTTTTATCTTTCCGCGATCAATATCGTCTCATTATATTTCACGAGAAATTTGACAAACAAGGTATAGACATTAAATATATAAAAAAAATATGTGCTCACGAATTGATATCGTTCGGAAAATAGAATTTCTTCAACCCTTTTTCATGCAATATGGTTACACGAAAGTTTTGTTTATCTCACGAGGGACACAATACGCAGCTGTGTCTGCGTATTGTATAGATACGTATAGGATGATCCACTTACTTAAACGGAACCGCTTATCGATATCTCTGTAAAAATATTTATTTTTAACGAAAAAGTTTCCAGTGTATATTGTACCTTATAATTCTTTACATGGAACTTAAATTTGTTTCATATATTCGATTATTTACGAAAACATTGAGACAGTTCCAATTACGTGATCCAGCATGTATTGCAGCTTAGCATACTTGAAATTTCCATTTCTCATCAACTTGAAAATGAAATTTTCATAATGATAGAAATATATAAAAAAATACTGAATAGAATACATTATCTGCAGATCTCTTATCCCAAGTCATACGTTCACAAAAAAGAAATCATAAATCCCTCGAAAAGATAAAAATTTTATTCGTTAAAAATTTCTTTGATAAAGGAATAACTTATACGATGATGAAAATGGAAATTTGACATAACTCCAGCTTGCATATGTCGTAAGCTCGTCGTCGGGAAGTCTGACGAGATTGCTGACCAAGACTGTTTGTTACGTTTACGAACAGGAGACTCCACGACGGCACTGCTCTGTGTGCTTTGCAAGGTGTCCTTTCCAACGGCATGGGAACTGATGGTTCACGCTCAAGCTGCTCATATGATAAACATCTACGAACTTGGTACACGGCCACAGAGTCCAAGATCAACGCAGAGTCCACCACAAAGTCCGAGCCAGCACGCCAAGGAATCGTCGCCTTCGCCTCAGGACTTTCAAGTAATTTACTTTCTTTCTCTCTCTCTCTCTCTCTCTCTCTCTCTCTCTCTCTCTCTCTCTCTCTCTCCTCCATTCTTTGTTTGGATTAGAAATGGGATCAAGTTTAAGCAAACATTTAAATTTAATCTTATTTCACGAACAATGAACTGCATCTTATTTATACGAATAGTACCTATAGCAAACAATAACGATAACTTGGACTTGATCGCATCTATAATCGTAATAAATTAGCTGAGAAAATTAGAAACTAGAAAGTTCGGATGACGTTAGTAAAAAAAGTTAAAAAACTGAGAGTAGGTACTAAAGAGTAGAGTAAAAACAAGGTAAAATCTTCTCTGGTTCTTCGAGCTGAAAGAAACCCATAGCGATTTACGCGATTTTGAAAAAAGCTTAAGTAGTCGGCCAGCAGCGGATTTTATCGAGATGGACAAGCTCGGTGGAGGAACTCTCTCTCTCTCTCTCTCTCTCTCTCTCTCTCTCTCTCTCTCTCTCTCTCTCTCTCTCTCTCTCTCTGCTCTGCTCTACTCTTTCCGAGATGAGAAAAAAGTTAAGTGGAAGTCGCCGTTCATGTGGCTTTGCCTTTAGGCATATACCTATCTCTCTCTCTCTCTCTCTCTCTCTCTCTCTCTCTCTTACTCATTCTAACCGATAACAGGAATCTAAAGACCCCACATAGAGAGAGAGTAGCTAACAGTTTTTCCTTCGATCCGAGTTTCTAAGGGCGCGAAGGTAAAGACATTTTCTTCTTTTCCTTCGTCTTTCTTTTTCCCTCAGCTCCATCTCCAGTGACTTTAAGTTTGTTAATCTTGAAACACATCTGAAACGAAATGCAGAGGTTACTACTTTTATTTTTCGTCTTTATCTTATCATTTTATTTCGAGAAGATCGTTATATGATGTATTTGAGATAATAAGAACGAAAGTTGTAGGATATTGAGTAGTTCGTTATTAAACAAAAAATCCTTCAACTCTACCATCCGGTGATAATACCGTTTCGAAAGAACGTAAAGCATCCTCTCTTCTCTCTCATTCTCTCGTTCTTTTCTTTATATAAAATTATAAAGAAGAAAATAGCATTAGAGTGCAGCAGTATATTCGCGAATAATTCTTCGTAACCGAGTCAGTGAATCACCCACCACGTAATCCGAGTTTCCTCCGCGGTAATAAATTATTGCCTTATAATCCCTGGACGTCTTTCGGTATTTTCCACCGACGTAATGTACGAGTTCGCGAAATCGCGAAAGAAGGAAGATCTGAGAGTAGTGTCAGTCGAAAGGTCACGTTTTCCTGGTCGCGATGAAAGCGCGAAACGTAAGAGAGGAGAACTACGTGAAGTCGTGCAATCCGAAGAAATATTACTCCGCCGTGTGTTTCCCTGTCGTGTGTCGACTGTCGATATGTCAACCCCAGAACAGCTAATTCCGATGGAATTGACGTTTCTCGTCTCGGTCATTTGGGCTTATTCAACTGAATAGAGATTTTTGACCTTTTCTTAGTTTCTCCATTTCCAAACACTCACCCATTCGCGTAAAAATCTGCAGAAAGATTTCTAAATCTGGGTCAGTTTGGATGCTTGTCGTTTCCCCCATCTTTTTATTCCTTACCGTATTTACGATCGATCTACCAAACGGACAGCGAACGAATGCATTTCAGCTCGTCTAAATCGTACTTTGATAATAAATATTAAATAAACACGTATATGAAGCGAACGAGAAGATCGAGACTGTGTATGTAGATACTTTTGTGAGGGAAGAATCGAAAAGGTAACCTTGCGTTCTGCATTCGAGCGCGATCCTCTCGTAGTAAAGTTCCATGTAAATTACAAAGCAACTATGCGATTGGAGTGAACAATTAATTTGTCCGAACAGGAGATCAAAGCCACGGATTGCGAGGAACGCGTCGAAGAGGAGGATCTTGACGGGCATGAACTAATACCATCCCCTGACAGTGGCAAGTCAACGGACAACGAGGCCGCTCTATCTCCGATCAAAATACGATCCGACGTTAATGGCCTGGATCACGAGGATTGCGACGAATTGATCCAGGTCGAGAACACAGCTCAGGCCTGCATCATGCACGCCCTTAGCATCGTAAGTAAATGCCATCAAAAGACAAGATACGCTTTTCATTCCTTTTTCTTTTTCGATCAACTATGTATAACGTTCGTGTAACTTTACTTTTAAAGTCAGACATTCAATGTAATGTTACTTTTTCATAGTTTTATATACGAAATCAAAAATTATCTTTCGTTTTCTCATCAGGATGGGACAAGTAAGAACGCTTTAAATAGGTAAATTATGACTTGTGCAAAATGGTAAGCACGATGGGTCGGGACCGAGAATTAATTCGCGTCTTGAGGAAAACTTGCTTTCGCGATAATAAACCTCGTTGTTGAGACGTTAAAGTTGGTAATAAAATGGAAGAAGGAAAGAGAAAGAAAAGGTAGCCTATACGTATATCTATTATATATAAAAAGAAAAGTGTCTGTGTTATTTAAATTGAGCGCAATGAATTGAAAAAATCGAAAGGACGAAAGAGAGAGAAACAAAAATTTGTAAAAAAAATTTACGAACGAAAAAAAAAAGAATTTCGCTAGAAAATGTCCAAGAGAATTTCCTTCGGTGTACGATCGTGTAATTGGCGAGTAAAGCGTTCTTCCACCGGTACCTGTAAGGCAGAGATGCTGCGTTGGCGGCGATGGCAGATCGTAAAGACTGTAATGGACCCCTTTAACTTCCTAATGACCGATACCACGAACGGGTAGACGAGCGAAAACCGCTGGAGGGTAGGAAACGGCAGGATAGAAATGGGGTGGTGCTTGCCAAGGGATGCTAGACAGCTAGGACGAAACTGTTAAAAGCAGTCGTCCTCGTTGCTGCTGCTGTTGCTGCTGCTACTACTACTGCTACTGCTACTGCTGCTGTTGCTGCTGCTGCTACGCGGAAGCATATTACGAACGATCGTAAACCGATCAACGTATTTCTACCTAGTGTATATGTATGTGTATATACATATGTACATATATGTATCACGTGTACGAGAGGATCGTTTGGAAAGGCTTTCTTCGCGACAATAAATCAAACGGGCCAACGTCCTGTAGTCTGTTTCTCTCTCTCTCTCTCTCTCTCTCTCTCTCTCTCTCTCTCTCTTTCTTTCTCTTTCTCTTTCTCTTTCTCTCTCGCTCGCTCGCTCGCTCGTATTGTTCCTATTCGTGGCGAGCGCTTCGGTTTCACGCGTACACCCGGACGATCATTGCCAAATGTATCGCCGAAGCTGGCCACGAGCGTGTAATGACCGCATAAACCAGTTATGGTTTCCTATATCATCGTAAAGCAACGCCGAACGGTGCCACAGGCTTTGTGGAAACGCGAGTTCTGCTACCGAAGTTTTCTTTCTCTTTTCATCTTACGAGAGTAGATTGTGAACGATCCAAAGATTCATAGAATTTCTTTTTTTTTTAGTCATCTAACTTATCGCTTCCTTTACTCTTCAATGATACATGTATGTGAAAAATGATAAATCGATTAATTCAAAAGTAGAATCTCTATCAGGATAAAAAGATAAGCATAGGTATGGTCCTTACTTCAGTTTCGTCTTACCCTGTGGCGATTGATGTTAACAATCGAAAATTACAAATATTCTTAACGATGGTAAACCTCTTTGTAAGGGTGTCGATCATTGAAAGAGCGAGAATCGATCTTTTATCAAAACAACATTGAAATACTTTTTTTCCCTGACAGACGTTCGACGTACAACTAATTTACGATATTTCGGACCATCACCGACATGCTTTCGCGTCGCGCGAACAATTTATTTTCCATTAGGAACAGAAAAAGAAAAGAAGAACAAGAAGAGTACTATCGTGGTGGCTATACGTCATCGCACTGTAATAAATTATAAAAGATCGTAGAAGAAAATTAATAAAAACGATGATCGATCGATCGGCCGTCGAAAGAGCAGTTTTGTCGAAGAAAAATAAAAAAGAGCCAAAAAAGGAAAAAAAAGGAAAAAAAAGAGAAAAAAGAAAAAAAAATGAAAGGTCGACAGACGTCAGATTTATCGTAGTTCGCGGGGAGTTGTAGGTTTTAGTTAGACCTCCCTCTCTGTCTAAATAGTTTGACGTCTAATCATATATTTTTCTCGTACTCTCTCATTGCAGGACTCGTCGTTGGAGCTCAATTCCGACACGAACTCGAGGGGAAGTTCTGGCCCGGTCATGGCGTTGACTAATGGATCCTTGTCCGCAAAGGAATAAGTCAGAAAGAATTAACCAAAGGAATATGGTCTTCCCTTACCTAGGGATTCCCGAACCAACGCCACCAACGAGACATATCGATCTCCTTTTAAGGATATACATGCATACATACATACACTTAAACAAAGATATACACACAGAGAACCGCCATGTATATAGCTTAAATGCCTAAGAAATAATTCAGGGTCGTTCCATGCCATATACTCAAACCCATCTTGGACATTGCGGATTTTCGGTATCAATCGAGAAGGAGTCGAGGAAAGGACCGGGTATGAGAAGGTGAAATATTATCAGGAGAATTCGAGACTATCGAACAAAGATCAAGCGTTTTGCCATCTTCCGTTGGAATTTCGATGTTCGACTCCTAGGCAGTTCGTGATTCTAGTCAAACACATATACGCGCACGCAGACACAGAGAGAGAGAGAGAGAGAGAGAGAGAGACACCTACATTAATAAATGACGAATAAAGGAGATTGTTCTCTAAAAGTCTAGGAGTATTTTATCGGACATCGAAATGCGACCTACTCAAATTTTACGATAAAGGAAGAAAATAGAGAGAAAAGCGAAATTTGATTCACGATTAGATCTTTCTTGAAACGTTTCATCGTTAAAACGTGGCCCCTCTCAAAGAAAAAATTCGATGCATTAGTATGACGGCTCCCATGAAAATGATCGAGTAAAGAAAGAGGAAGAAAAAAAAAGGACAACGATTTGTATCTTCAACCTAGAATCGAATGTTTCTCATCTGTGATAATATTGTGAATCGCCTTGCTTTGATCGATAAGTCTATAATATTTTTACTTTAGACACCGCGAATCGAAATGGAAATGAAAGTTACGAGTTTCGAAAAAATGCTAAAATAACGAGAAAACGAATCGATCTTATTTCTTCGATCTTTTCGAATCCCTGATTCGTTTCACATCGCAAGTAACAAATCTGTAAATGAAACGAGGGAAAAAATGCTCTTACCTTTTCTTTTCTCCCCTTTCGTTCTTTAATGCGAATTTAGTTGTTAGAAAATCATTTTAGAAGTAGAACGTATATATAGAGGTAATCAGACCGTCCGTACGTGGTAGCTACGAAGGATTTATAGATAAAGGTTTCTTCTGAATACACATGGCACAGAAATAAAGAGAAAGAGAGAGAGAGAGAGAGAGAGAGAGAGAGAGAGAAAGAGAGACGCGAAAGAAAGGACGATGAGCACGATGATGCGATGTAAATAAAGAATATTTTTTGCGTTACTTTACATACATACTTGCAAAACGGTGATGAAGGAAAAAGTAAAAAAGAAAAGAGAGAAAGAAAGATTAATTACCTCTTAGAGAGTTGTAAATATACGCTTGTAATTTAAGTTAGTGCTTAAAAAAAATTAGAAAAACAAGAAACTGAAAGAAAGAGAAAAACAAGAGATAGTCAGTGATCTATTGTCTTATCGCGAGTACGATTACAAAAATAAGGAATATTTTATCCGCGCGTATAAAAATCCTTTGGACTTTCGCAAAACGCTTTTAATTACATGTTTTTCAAATACATAGATACATAAATACGTCGACATGTACCGTTATGGCATGGAATCGACCTGTATCATTTATCGAGTAAGGTATTTTAAATTTAAAATTATTAGTCGAACATAAACGCGGGGATTGATCGTGAAAAATGTTCGTTTCATGATTCGCAAGGCTCCTCCACTCTTATTATATGACCTTCCTTTTGTAGCGCTCACACGACGACGTATACATGCACGTATACATAATACCCACACACGTATGCAACACGCCGCAAAGAAAGAAAGAAAAGTAAAGAAGGAGAGAGAGAGAGAGAGAGAGAGAGAGAGAGAGAAGTAGAGAAATGAAAAGCAAAAAACACATTAAAATTTTTCGAAAAACGAAAAATTAGCGTGCAATAATTGTTAAGACGTTCAATATATCAAACGTGTATTTTTGATGATGTACGAATCCAATTTTCTTCCATTAAGAAGAGGAGAGAGAGAAAGAGAGAGAGAGAGAGGGAGAGAAAGAAAGAGAGAGAGAGAGAGAGAGAGAGAGAGAAAACGTCGTTTGATTTAACCCTCGCTATTTTTCTTCTTTTTCCTTTTTCTTTCTACTTTTCATTCATCTCGCCTGTGAATCGCATTATTGTAGAGCAGAGTTTGGAAACTTTACACAAACGATCGTATTAACCGAGTGACAATCCAGCGATTCGTTTCCAAGGGCGACAAAAAAAGAAAAAGAAAAAAGGAAAGTCTTTAATTACTCTACACGTACGATCAATGATCCATTGATCCTTCTCCTTGATTCTTCATCGAATTCTTCATCTATGATTCGATAACAAAAAGAAAAAAAGAAAAAGAAGTAGAAAAAAAGAGTGCATGGAATTATGTTTTATGGACGTAATGCCTTTTTTTATTCTTGTTTTTCGTTTTCCGAAACCGTTCACTTCGTTGAAATAATTCAAAGTGTGTCCATAAGAGATATGATAAAAAGAACAAGACAAAAAGAATAATGAAATAAATAAAACACTTAAAAAAGAAAGAAAATAGGAAAGAAAAGAGAAACAGAAACATAGAAAATTATATTTGGTATGAAAATAAAAGTGAGTTATATGTACCGTGTCCTCACCAATTTGTAGACGTTAAGCTGCGTTATTTGCTCGATTTTATCGAGGACCCTGAATTATTAGTTGATCCATATCCACCAAATCGACTATATAGTATAACCGTAAAAGAAAAGAAATACCGAAGAAGCGATGCAATTCGTTTGAATGCAACGAAATGCAACGAGATGCAACGAGACTCGAAGCTTCGTCCGTTTTTCTTTTTGCGTTCTTTTCCCATAACAAAAACAAATTAAATTAAAACACACCAAAAATAAAAACGACAAAGAAATATGGGAAAAACACATTTACCTTAAGTTAAGTTACGAGACTAGGATCCTAGGCGAAGAAAAAATATTTGTTCATAGTCCTACGTATAAATAAATAAATATATATATATATACACACACACATATATATATATATATATAAACAATGTTTTATGGAACATTATTATCTGAATAAAAAATATATTACGTCTTTTATCCACCTCTCTTGAATTTCAACGAGAAACAACGACAAGGAAATCTAGAAGGAAGCTAGAAGGAGACTAGAAAAACAACAAGCGTCTCTACTCGGTGATTTTCGACATCTTTGCACGTTTCCGTCCGTGTCGCCATTAACGTTTCCTCTCGCACCGTCCATTAGCTAACTTCTTTCTCTTCTTCTTTATCCACCTACTCTTTCTCGCGAAGAATAACGAAAGAGAGAAAAAGAGAGAGAAAGAGAGAAAGAGGCTCGTTATGTAAAGAATTCACGAACCACCACACTCGACGTTAAACGAGCCTCTCTCGTCTCCTCGACCGTAAGACTAATGAGTCTGTTGTTACCCCAATTAGCCGAGAGAGAGGGAGAGAGAGAGAAAAAGAAAAAATATCCTCGAGTGGTTGACGGTCGCGATACTAAAGAACTTGGTGGTACCCTGCTTTGCCTCTTCTTCCAACATCCGAGCGCGCTAAGTGTTCACCTCTTCGACTCGTACGCGGTTTTCTTTGCTCGGGTAGTCACGTAAAAAATAAATGGAGTGTCGGTAAAAGTGCTCCAAGAACGACACGACAATGACGTAGGCACAGAGTGCGTAATAACTAACCGGCCCTCTCGCGCTAATCCCTGAAAAATTTTCGAGGTAAGTTCTAGTTAGTTTCAGTTCAAAAAAAAGAGGAGAAAAAGAGAACAATTTCCCTACGACTACAATCTCTTAATGAACAAAAATATATCGAATAAAATCCAGATCAAAAAATTTAGTTGGACGCAATCCTAACAAACCTATTTTACTATTCCAGTATTATTTTCCTCTCGTAATTAGACGAATGCGTTTTTTCTAACGACCTTATTTCTTTTTTTTTCTTCTCTTTTTAACGTTTGTTTTGGCGTCGTCCATTGAAACGAAGAGAAAATTTATCTTTGTTATTTTTTTGATTTTTCCGTTTTATGCTTCTCTATTCTTTTTGACTTTATATCGAATATAGTTAACAATCGCATAATGAGTTAGAATAAAACGATTAAAAAAGATATACGAATCAAAGAAGAAATATTATACAATAGCGTACATATGTACTTTGTTTGATTTCGCGCGAATGCACATGTTGCAGGAATATAATTGACTTTAGGGAAAGACTCGTACGTTATCTAGCGTTGGTTTACTCAGAGCCGATGTACGCCTCCTGTACGAGTTGCCTTTTCATTCGTCGGTAACACAAAAGGGAATGAATTCCATTGAATCAAATTCAATTGGATGCTTTTGTTTGTTTTTCACTCGCCAAAACACAATTCGAAACAATGGTTCGCTCGACGCTTTTGAAATTAAAAGCACTTTCGATTTGTTCAAAAAAACCGCGGAGAGACTGCGTCTAGTTGATAAAAAATGGCGGCGATGGAATTACTACGCGAGTCAATAATCAATTCTCCGTGATACGAACAACGTCAAAGATCTTAAATCTTTAATTAAAAGCATCATTATTATAATTGTTTGTAACAATTGAAACCGCACAGTAGCTCTTTTCGATTCTAAGATACATCGTCGATTACTAAGTTACGAACGCCACTGTGGTTAAATGCAGAAACCAAAGAGTCTCCGTCGGTAAATATATTACGTAACGCAAAAACTATTATATAAAAAGATTATAGTATATGATATGGATCGAAATTTAAATTCTACTAGAGTTCGTTTACGATAATTTAATATTACATAATAACATAATTTAATATTGCCTTGCTAAATGTAATACATTAACATACAATACTACTCCATAGATATTCATTCGTGAGCTTCCAGACCATTGATGCGCATTTGACTTTACTAATTATTAAGATCTGAAAGAGAAAGACGATGTCCATTACAAAACGCCATAATATAATTTTGCTGCCTATTTCCATCGTTCCTAACAATGATGTCCCAAAGGTTCTAAAAGTTTATTCAACTGTACATCACATTCATTCAATGGTACGCTTAAATACTTCTTTAGATATCATTTGACGCAGATGAATATCAGGCATGAATAAGTGTGTATAAACGCAGAAAACTGACATTTCAAGTAAATGTATTGACAAATATGCCTGTATTCGTCGAAATAGCTTACATAATTTACTTCAGCATCGAATAACGAACGGATAGGAAGGGTAATGAGAAGCCACTTCCAAAAAATACGCAAAATATCATGGTCAACACGAGCTTGTTTTTTATCGGGAACGGTATATTCTGTATAACAAAGAAATAGAAAGAATTATATTATGTCTAATGAATGAAGATAGACGATTAAAGTGAGAATTTACTTACGTGACCGGGTATACCATCACCCTCATGATCCGACCTTCGTACAGCGCTCGTTGTAAATCTTCTGATTAGTTGTCGCGTAATCATTCTAAAGAATAATAATTTTCTAATATCTTTTTTGGCGGAACTGTTCGCTCTCTGCTCACCTGCTCAAACTACCTTCTTAAAATGGCGTTGGTTATCTAGACTCGACACGAAGCATAGAAATAAGCACAGATAGAGATCAAGAATGACTCAAGAGCGAATGTTTGTTAAAAGCGCTCTCTAACGTTCTGTGAACGAAACAATCTAACGGAATAAAAGCTGCCTTACTTTCGGACAAACGAACCAATAAGATACGTACTCAAAGAATCTGTATGGAACGCTGTATCGGCTAACTATGGCCGTTAGAAAATTGCGCCATGTTTTAGTTCACGAGTGGATTGTTTTCTGAAAGTGGTCTATGAGAGAAATCTTTCCTGAATAGCCTAGTTCTATAAGATTGCCAAAAAAGAAGCTAAAAGAAGTTGCACGTGTGCATGATACATAGATCAAAGGAAAATTGTGAAACAAAGACAAATTATTGACAATCTCGAATTAATCTCTTCGTCTTTTTAATTCATCGTGCGTAAATTTAATGCGCCAGTTAATACGTGTGGATCGAATTGTTTAAATATTTCATTATGGTTTTGGTAAACAAAATGTCGGTAGATAGTCTCAGTGATGCAGAATTACGTAGTAAACTCATGGAATATGGATACCCGGTAGGCCCTGTAACACAGACAACCAGAAAAATACTAGTTAAAAAATTAAAGAATCTTATAGAAACCCGAGGTTTCGCTGGAACGCGTCATTCGTTAGCTGCCAGGTATAACTTACATCTAATATCTTCTTATTTATATTTACCTTTAGAATGGTTAATGAACTTGACTCACAACTTCTCTATAAAGATATTTTCTAATAATTTTAATCATTTACAGATATAGCAGTGATGAAACCGACGAGGATACAGCTTCAACTGTGGTTAAAAGAAAAAAATCGGCTTCGAGTACGCGTCGTCAGACTTTGGCTAATCCTATGCCACCTCCATCTTCCACAGTACCTATACCTTCTGAATCTAAAAGTTTGGTCAAAGATTCCAATGTGGAAATAGTTGATAATGTTATACCTGAATCGGTTGCTGGTCCAACATTTGCTAATCGTACTATTCCAAATATACAAAAGAAACATTCAAAGATTTATAACTCAGCCAATCTATCGGATGGTTTAGAAACTGGTTCAGATTCGGACATTAGAGAAGAAACTGGATCGACGTACTCGCAATCTAGATATTTGACTAGCGTTGGAAAGTTGTACGCTTCCAAACCGCATACCGAACACATGATCGGTGAAGATCAATCTACAAAATCATACGAAACAGTGTCAAGACCGGTACATACTCTTAAAGATAATAAATATGTTGAGCCGGCTTTTAAAACTTATACTACTTTTATACCATCGACTAAAGAAGATGCGACTGGAAGAGATTCAAGAGATTTGCTTTCAAATTATGAGACTCCATTTTTATCAGAATTTACACGAAGGCTCAGTTCAAGAACGTTGTTAGATCCTCCTGCGATGTCCCTCTCAACTAATATAAGCAGTAAATTATTACATCGACTTGATCGATTATTAAATGTTTGATTGAAAGCCGTCTAATTAATTTTCATTCGCAGGCCCTACGATACGACACACATCGTCCGTTTTACCAGAAACAAGAGAAAAGGATTCCAATGGTCATTTCTCCTCGTTAAGATCTTTGTACACGACTTCAACTTCGAGGTACGTAGAAACATATCAAATACAATTCTGCATTGATATCGTGACATAGATAATTTTTGTTCAGTTCAAGACCCGTTGTTACAACTACTGATAGATCTCGCAACGCTATTGGTAAAACATTCAAATCTACCTCTAATAAGGAAGATTTACGGAACAACCAAAATATGGTTTCGGTAATACTGGTGGTAGTACTTGCTTCATTTTTCGGAATTCTGGCAATAATATACTTGGGGCTTGGTGGTAAAGGTGAAACTTTCCCATCATTGTCAATGGGTAGGTATGCAGAAGCATAATCTAATTATGTAGTATAAATTTATTTTCATATTATTCCTAGTAAATAGTAAGACAATTTATATATCCGATTATTTTTATTAACTTTTTTGACTTTCTTACTAATGCTATGATACGAACAAAAATGCAGCAACGCCATATCCGGTTATTTCTTTCTTTTTTTCTTTCTTTCTTTCTTTCTTTCTCTTTTCTTTCTCTTTTGTTTCCTTCTTTTTTAATCTATTTTAAAAGTAATTACAAAGCATTTTTAAAAATATATTTTATCTGTTCAGTTATGTCCATTTCTGTATAAAATGCAGTTGCTTAGAAATGTCAAGCGTCCAAAATTCCTTAATGTGTATTCTCTTTTGAAATGTCTAATAAATATTATATGTTGATTATATTATCAGTTTCCACATTTTATTTCCTGTTCCCATTATTTAAATATTTCATTTAACAATCGTATCATTTGTCACGTTAAGTTTACTACATAAAATTCTTTTTACCTGCATTTAATACAGCTGCTTAATGTTTAAGCGTAATTGAATAAAGATAAATCAAAAAAATTCCGTTATAATGATTTGTAAGAATTAACACTTTGTGAATTTATAGATAGCGATATACCGCTCTGTTTTATGGGAACACCTGATCTCAAAGCACCTGGAGTTAATTGTGTAATGAAAGAAAATGTAGAATCTGTATTACAATTGTTAAAACGACTCCAACCAATTTTATTGAAGAAGGCAATATCCGTGCTGTGCGACAATTCGAGCGATATACCATATCTAACAGACTCTGAAATTATGGATATGTTTGCAAACAGTAAAGTGGTATGTTTCTGACTTTCTTCTTACGGTTAAAATATACGTATTAAAATATGTGATACAAGTCAATTTTACAGACACCTCTAGAAGTGAAAGAAGATTTACAAAATGCACAACTTCTTATTATTAGGAATCCTCAATGGGGTATTTCGCTCATTGACGTAAGCGATGGCGATAAGGCATCCGGAGAAGTATTGAATTCGTTGGTAAAGTTTTAAAAAATGCTCAATTATCTCATGCAGATCGATAATATGTTATCGTTGTTATAATATTTACTAACAATGTTCAAAAGAAAACACAGCATGTTTTTGTTGCAGGATAGTATATTCCCAGCACGTATGAATGGAAAAATAGGGATGGTCATATTACATCCAGAACTGCCATTACAGTGTCATATAAAGAATAAGTTATTCACCATTTTTTCAACTCTCCTGATAATCTCCCTTGGTAAATTCCTGACAGATAGCTTATTCGAAGAGAGCGCTTAAAAATTCTACAAATATATATGAATTAATATTTTAAATGTAAAAAAGAAGTAATATACATGACATAAATATTTTGCGTTCACGTGGTACTATCGTGTTGAAAAAAAAAAGGAAAAAAATATGGACTGTTTTATTATCCGAATAGAAAGCGATGATATTTAGATGTATGATATTTATGATATATTCGTAGGCCTTTTAGCAGTTATCGGGACGCAGAAACTATTCGTTTGGTATAAAAGATACCAAAAATCCGTGGAAAGAGAAGTATTTAAGCTAGTTAGCGAAATCATTAATGTGGTTGAACAGCATCATCAAAATGCAGGACTGTCACCTTCCGGTTCGACGCAAGACATTTTTCTTGCGATAAATCATGTGCGAGATAATCTGATTTTACCAAAAGATCGTAAAAGGATGGCTGGATTATGGGAGAAAGCTGTTAGGTTCTTGGACGAAAACGAATCTAGGTGGATTAGTTGGCTTATTTTTTTGCATTGTAAAACGAATCAATCTGCTAATAAATATATACATATTATATGTATATATGTATGTAACTATAAATATTGTTATAATTTGCAGAATTCGAAGAGAAGTGCAACAAGTTGCTGGAGAAGAATTTCACGTGTGGCGTTGGTTACCTAATAATACTCTAAACAAGTCTAACGCGCAAAGTCCGTCATTGAATAAAAAGTCAAAAGTTTGGCAAGGACAAGCGTTTGAAACTATGGAAGGATCGGTTAATAGTTTAACTTGTTCACCGACACCCTGCTTAAAGATAAGACATATGTTCGATCCAGATGCGTATGTATTATTTTGTACGTTTTTTTAAATCGACATATATATATATTTATCGCGATCAAAATAATTGACGATGAATGAGTTGTTTTATATATATATATATATGTGTGTGTGTGTGTGTATATATATGTGTATTACGTATACAGCGAGAATGACGACAATTGGGAGATCAAAATACAAGATGCCATTTTAGAAAAGTGTGGAGAGGGAGTGAAAATACTTCATATTCGAGTGGATCGTGGGAGCCGAGAAGGTTGTGTTTACATGAAGTGTATATCGCAAGAAGATGCTGGAAAAGCCTACAGAGCATTGCATGGCTGGTGGTTTGACGGTAAGCTTCGATTTTATCCAAATAAGTGTAAATAACGTGTTAACCTTATTATATGTTTATTTCTAGGTCATTTAGTTACGGTCAAATATTTGCGACTCGAACGATATTACGAAAGATTTCCAGATGCAGTGCATTGCACGACACCTTTAAAGCCAAGTAACAATAAACGGTTGTCTATGCAGGCACACTATTGGCAAAGTCCATTAGAATCTAATTAATAAACACTGTGTAATTGCTCATCATATCTTAAAAAGAAAAAAGAAAAAAAGAATTGAATTTATTTTATATAATCGTTTGTATCCGAGATCTATTGATATACTTTTTATGATTCGCTATAATCTCAGCAATATGACGCGAAATGATTTAAATTTGAGTCGCTTTTTTTTTTTTTTTTTTTTTTTTACACCATTTTCATCATCATCTTAAAATAATTTGTACATTTTTTTAATCTGACATTATTTAAAAAAAAGGTACATTTTTCATCTATCAAAAGAAAAATCTTTATGTCATTGTAAAAATGTAATGTAAAAACTAAATTTTATAGAACCGTAGAGTAGTAATATAGGTGGGTACCAGATTATCAAAGAATAATATATCCTTTAGATCTCTTTTTCTCCTATACTACTTCTAATATCGATTAATTCCTTCCTAAATACAATTTTACGTTACGTTTTATCTTATGGACGATAAAATCCCCGATTCAATCTATGTTTCTTTTTTGTTCTTTTATTATTATTTAATGATTGATTCGCGAAAAGTTATTTATTTTATATATTCTTTTTTTTTTACACTTTAATTACCGCTTGATATCTGGACCTGATTAATAGCTAATAACATAAGGACGTTATTAACCTGTTAACTGTGGAAGACGAATTTTTATTTTTCTGGACATAAAAGAATAAATAAGTATATCACTAATTACAAAAATTATATTAGTTATACTTATCATCCGTAGAAATACTTATCATTCGTGCTTTTGACAAATATTTGTCATATATTCGTATTCACCGATCGACTATTTCTCCGGTTAACAGATTAATATTTCACTTGAAGCCTACAAGGTGGGTGCTTAAGTATTGAAAGTGTCCTTAAAAGCACCCTGTAATAGGATCACTAAGATTAAGTTATGAATAAGGACAGAAGTCAATGAGAAATCTGTCTTATGTAATGAATTTGTACTAACTTTTTATTTTACGTTTAATAAAAGTAAAGATCGGATATAGAATTTTTATCTTGACACATTGTCAGCCGGTAGGATAAAATAACGTTTAAGACTCTCTCACCCTCCCTCTATTTCTCTCTTTCTTTTTAGATAAGTTTAGTTTTGAATATATGTACAGAAATGAAATTTCTGAGAAAATTTAAGAAAATTAGAGTACGTTATTGTTTTGTAGCCTGTTCAGTTTTGTTCATCTTCTTGGAAAACATTCAGAAGAATAGATGATTAATAAAAAAATAATCATAAAAACATATTCCTACAAAAAGCGCAGATTTTGTGAAATTTCTTCATATAGGAGTGAATGTTTTACTCGCTAGCTTCTCTTTAAAAAATACATAATAAATTTTCTTTAATATGCAACTACTCTTTTCGACTCTTTTACAGACGAAACTACTTATTTTTTATTATCCTTTTATTTTTTAAATTAATCAAGATTTTTTATATTATTTTTAATTTTAAATATACATTCTTCAATTATATTTAAGTTTTTATACTATCATGTTGCACATTTTATTCAGTTCAATGGAATGTATAAACAAGTAATATTCTTTGATAAAACGAAATTCCGCCGACTACATATAATATTTTCCATCGCCAGCTGACGATGTGTTAATTTAAAAATAGATATGTATACGGGACGATATTAGAATATAAAGTTGTGAATCGTATATACTTTCTTCCCATTAAAAAAAAAAAAATATCGCTATGTAATTACTCTCTTGCACAAAAGTTATTAATTAATATGTATATAATATATATATATATATATATATATATATATATATAATTGTCTTATTTTAGTATGTATACTAATATTTAAAAACTATTCAGGACAATTTCACTACTAATTGATACGATAAAAACTATATTGCATTAAGTAAGATAATATGTGATACTCCTTTCAAAATGACTAATAAAAAAACATTACGTGTAAGGCGAAGAAGATGAAGTCGTAGAGTTAAATATCAAAGTTATAATATTTAGTCCCGATAGAATTTACTTATCAAATATATAATAATCAGTAATCGCCGTAAATATATCTTATTTAAAAACAATTGATGTTTTTTATTGTAAAAATAAATTCTCTCTCTCTCTCTCTCTCTCTCTCTCTCTCTCTCTCTCTCTCTCTCCCTCTCTTTCTCTCTTTACACCAAAAAAAGAATAAGAAACATTAAGGTCGTTGAAAATTGAAGTAAAAAAAAAGAAAAATTATTTCCTAATACAATGCAGTTTCCATCGTAATGTACAATATGTGAGGACGTGTAAAGAAAAAATCCAAGCGAGCATAACACTCACGATAACGTGAAATTTTACCGATTGCATGTTCATCGTTGATAGAATTTCTTTCGGAGAACGCCAATGACAATATATATCCGTGCAAAGCAAAGGTTCTCTATCGAAACCATAAATGGCTTGCATGATACCTTCGAAAGCATATCTGAAACAATAGAAACAGAATAAAAAGTAAATTTTCCATTTCTTTCTTGACTTGTGTACTTAGAAAATCATTCTCACCTGAAGAAACTGATCGTGCAAAATGGTTGATAATACGATGCGATTTCATTGAGTTTTAAAAAGAAACCCGCGAATAAAAACATCGGAATGCTCAATGCAGGAATGAGGAATGTTCCAATCTAAAAAAAAAAAAAAAAAAAAAAAAAAAAAACTATAAGAACTAAATGGTTATCTTATTTTGCTTTTTTTTTTGGCAACCCAAAACCATTCGCTTTACATAACACATAAACGTAATTGAACTGAATTTAGTGTTTAGTAAATGAAAAATAAATTTTTTAAATTTGGACAAATATTTACTTGAGTATCGAATGCTGCACCCACTGTTATTCCAACCGATTGTCCGAGAATAGTATGCAAAATGCAAACTAACCAAGCTTGCATAAGACTATTTCGTTCCATAGGTTGACCAGTCATATAATATGCTATAATAAAAAAGGAGGAAGGACAGAGTAACTAAAAAAAATAAAGAAAAAGAGAGAAAATAAAATGTTTTCCTTTTATCGAGTTGAGGGTGAGTTTTTCCTTGAAAATATCTCTTATGATTTTTACGTACCTGTATTGGTAAATCCGAAACTACCTTTGATATATAATAAGGCATCAAGTTATACCAATTATTTAAATGTTCTCGATAAAAAACCGATGCCTCGGTAGGAACTATGGAAGAAATAAACGTGAGACATTTTTATAATCTTTAATAGATTACAGAATGCAATACAACATGCGTATTTACGTAATCGCTTACATATCTGGACGACCGGCAACGAGTTAGCGAAGAATAGAAAGAGTAAGAAAAAAAAGATGCAAGAAATGTTGCTGGTTACTTTATTTGCATCGTTACCAAAATCGTAAAATATAGAGCCCAATAAAAGTGCAACAATTACGTGTGCGGCGAATCTTAGCTTTGTCATAATCTGAAATTTAAATGAATTTCTTGTGCATCTCGTCTGTGTACATCATCGTATATTTTAGCGCTACGTTATTTACATACATGCTCACGTATTATCTACGTATGCATATTTATATTTTATCACATTTTACTCACGTTGTCTCGCATAATACATATGAAGGATCGTAACAATAAAATCTTTTGTTGCTCCCATATAGACAATTCACGAAATTTCTCGTTCGCTAAATTACTTTCTTCGTCCATTTCTAATCGTTTGAAAGATATATTCGTATCCCTCTCTAAAATGTTTACGTCGAAAAATTTATCATTCCTATAACGTTTCTACAATCGTTGTTCTTCCTTTATTGCTATACGTACAGGATATTTCATTTTGTTTCAACATTTGAAATATCTCCGTTATTTTTAACGATACGATCAAATCTCAAAGGAAGAAATAGTTTAATCCAACTGTGACAATATTTTATCGACAGATTTTTATTATCACCGTCTTTTTATTAAAATAAAACAAATTCATTTATCTGTATATATACATGTATGCCTATACGTACCGTTCTTGTAAAACTCGTATTGTGATTTCCACTGGACATATTTGACCGAATTAATTTTATCTAGATTCTTTAAATTGTCGTCACATCGATTAGTCACCACCTCCAATACTAAAATCAAAAAGATCTCTATTTCTATTGATCTAATCTCGTGTTAGACTTTTTAGATTCTTAGATATTCGTGCGATTATATTCTATTTACGATATATTATAGTCTTATTGGCAATAAATGAAATTACGAAGGAATACCGAATTCGACGATATTGTAAAAACGCGGAGAAATGTATCCAGCTTCCTTGAAAGTGTCCAACACATCTTTGCGAGGGCCGCAATACAAGATTTTACCTTGATCGATAACTATTATGTTATCGAATTCAGAAATCATTTGACTACTGGGTTGGTGAACCGCACAAGCTACCGTACATCCTGATTTCGACATCGAATGTAACAGGTTAATAACCTATGAAATATAATTCGGGCTGTGTTCGAATTAAGACTTGAAAAAAGTTGACTCATAAGTAAATAACTATATTAACCTGATTAGAGGATACACTGTCGAGTCCGCTCGTGGGTTCGTCCAAAAGTAAAACAGCCGGTTTCGTAACGATCTCTGTACCGATCAAGAGTCTCTTTCTTTCACCGCCACTTAATTTGCCAGCTGCCGTGTCAAGGCAATTCATCAATCCGAGACTTTTGACGATATTGTTGACCTATCGATGGATTATTATCAATTATTCGTTGTAATTAAAACGTGAAAATCCGAATGATTCCGAAATAATTGTCTAAAAAAAAGAAACAAAATAAACAGCATGCATTCGTTCGAAGACTTCCTCTATTCACACAGATTTTTCATATCTCTTTCTCTCCCTCTCTCCTCCGGTTTCTCACATCTTCGGTGAAATGCAACTTACGATAAAGTGTAACTTTATGGTTGAATATCCTTGACCCAATTTGAAACGCGCCGCAATGTAGAGAGTTTCTTTCGTAGTCAGTAAAGGATGCAACATGAATTGCTGAGGTACGTAACAGATTTGTTTTCGGTATATATTCGCATCTATCTTCTCGCGATCATTTATCTTAATAGATCCTTTCACGTTGGACGATTTAACACCAGATATTATGCTCAGCAAAGTCGACTTGCCCGCACCAGATGGACCAACTACGGCCGTCAATTTCCCTGGCTCGAAACATCCCGTTGCATTTTGTAATATCTTCTTCCGTTTCTCTGCGGAAGAAGATAACGAGGTATTCCGATCGATTTCAACTTTTCTTACTATACTTGTTTCGCGTAATACGCGCGAATTATTCTATGAAATTCTAATGTGTGATTTTTTTATAATAGATGTTCCGGTAGATCGAATTGGAATAATATGATAGCGAAGTTCGGCCAATAAGCAAAATTCCAAAAATAAACGTGCAAATGATATTCGTTGAATTCTTCTAATAATAGGGGGAAGAAAACAAAAAATGATTCAGACCTATACTAAACACGATAACCGACATTTATTCATAGAAGCGATCTTTTATCGTTGATTCTTTTACTTTGCCATCATTCTCACGTTTCATGTATATGCAACAGTGAATTAGCTTTGATCTTTGCATTCCACGTACGTGTCTGACTTTACTTTTTTTATTGCTATAAAAGCAAAATAAGAATAAAGAAAAGTCAACTTATGACGTTAAAAAAATTTCTGATAATAACGTAAAACGGAGAGGGCAAATTATTTTGTTTATATCTCGAACGATATTAAATCGAGTACAATTATTACGTCTGATAAATTATTTCAAAGATAACGTCGATTAAAGATTGATAAGAGATAATAAAAACGATTATAAGAGCGATTAAAAAAAAAAAAATGTTTCGCTCGTGAATTTCCATTATTTATTATAATAGCGAACTAATGTAAGTCAAATGAGTCTTTCAGACTTACCTTTGTCGATCGGCAAGCTGTAAGACAAATTCTGGAACTCTATATAGAAACATACGTCACGTTTCAACCAAGAACACTGGATTTCATCTGAATTCTGACGATGATCAATCATTGAATCGACGATCTCATGATCGTTGTCTATTTGATATATATTATCATCACCGCTACGTCTCCCATCCATCTCTTAACAAGCTCGTTCGTTCTCGTCTTTAGCGAATATATTTAGATACATTTACTTACATGTACACACATATATGTGCATCTCGTTTTATCTCTTTAACAAGCAACAAAATAAAGTCACAATTAAACATTGTATGAAATCGACGCAACGAAATTTCAACGCTTTTATCAGCACGAGATATTGTGTACTTTGATACTAAAGAAAATGATTATTTTGATCGACCGACGAACGTGCAGAACTCATTTGAAATTTCAATGTTCATCGAATGTACGTTCCGAGCACGAGAAGAGGGTTCAGGGTTCACGGTTTACGATTCACAGTTCATTGTTCACGGTTCATTTTAGAATATAGATTAGAGAAAGGAAGAAACTTTTTTGTTTTTAACGGGTGTAACCGCAACTAATCTTTGACGATTGCGATACTTACCATTTAATGATTCAAAGTTGCCAAATGAAGAATAACGAAAAAACATCAGTTAGGAAATGAATTTAAAAAAACTTTCTCTCTTTCTCTCTCTCTCTCTCTCTCGCGCGCGCGCGCACACACACGCGCACGCATCAGCCACACTTGGTTACGTTTAAAAGTTGGTTAAAATTCCGTTACTTTGTCAATTTATACACTTCCCACTTTCATAAATAGATACCATCGTCTAATCACTTTTAATCATAACGTCATTTATGACACTTTCAATTATAATATCATTTACGATAAAGTAAATGCTGTTAACGAGTCGGGCGTTCACGATCGAATCGACCGTCCAAGCATTCCTCGTCTTTCGCCTTCGATTTAACTTTCTCTTTGGATTGATAGTTGCACGCAACAGAAACGTTCTGAAGGCACGTGTTTCTTAGGCGTTCTGAAGGCTTGTGTTTTTACATTTCTGTACTTACAAGTCAACGAGCGAACGCATACTCTAAAAGCCAATTGAATGAAATG
This sequence comes from Vespula vulgaris, assembly GCF_905475345.1. NCBI lineage: Eukaryota > Metazoa > Arthropoda > Insecta > Hymenoptera > Vespidae > Vespula > Vespula vulgaris. The sequence continues at coordinate 3,229,646 of NC_066609.1, forward strand.
GTATGTGCGTTAAGTGGTCGGCAAGAGAGGGGGAAGGGAGAGAGAAAGAGAGAGAGAGAGAGAGAATAACTGATCGTTAAATGAACGGACGATTAGAATCCCGTTTTCGCTAGCCTTCTTATCTCGGAGCTCTCTCGAGATAGAAGATAGAGGAAAAGAAAAATATTTAATATTATATGTTAACTTTCTTTTACTTTCATTATTTACTTTAATTTCTTCTTATTTGCTTTGTTTATAATGTATATCTCTTTTCTTTCTATATATGTATCTCTTTTTTTTGTTCTCTCCTCTCTTCAATCTGATTTTTTATCTGCCCATTTGTTTATTCATTTTCCTTTTTTCTTGATCGCTGGATCACGCAAAGATGCAAATTTCCAGCATTTGTATGTTTCTCATCGATTTTTATTTTTCCTTTTATATTTTGCATATTCAAGATACTCGATAGATTTTTTAATGATGGAAAACCTGTTATATCCTTTATAAAAAGTTGAGTCACAAAAAATTGTTGGAGCGATGATTAATATTATAAATATTTCTTTGCATCGTTTATCGTTCTAGCTCGTATGATATTCCAAGTGGTGTAATACATTGGTTAAATATATTCTTATTTGAAATTAAAAGAATACGTTTCAAACGAGAGGTAATCGAATAAAGGAAACGTACGTCAGTTACAAAAAAAGAAACGATAATGATCTGTTAATTATCGTAAATTTAATAAATTTGAGATCTGAAAATGGTATATATATTGAAATAAATAAGAAAGAGAAGAAAAAAGAAAAAAGCAAAATAGCGCAAACAGCGGAATTCGAAGTAGCGATATTCGAATCAATAGTCTGAAATGCTTCGTAGCAAGGTCTTGCAGCTTCTTGTCAAAGTTTTAATATCTACCATATCTATCAAAATCTATCTATCTATGATAATTATTATAAACGAATCGACATTTTTCAAAATCAATAACTGGCTGGTTGGCGTGTTTTATGGTTGTAGCAAATTAAAGTCAGACTACAAATCTCCACGAGCTATAAATATAAAAAATTATAAAAATTCTGTTATCATCTGCACTTCTTGTGAAAGAGCTTCTTTAAAAATCCATTTTTATAAGTTATTATGTAGATTATTAGTAGTGAACCTGTTACAAAAACAAACATTCGATTATCACGAAAGGCGAACTTTGTCAGAATGAAAGAAAAGTGATCTGCAATTTGAATTAAAATAAAGCAAATGATATATGATATACTATAAATAACAATAATTTAGCTATAAATAACTATTCTATAACTATATATTTCATGCTAACAATAAATAGCATGAATTTATACAAGACACGGCGCAAAAATGACGAATTATGTATAACGCGATAAAAAGGGAACTTACATAAAACGACGTATAGATAACGTATCCAACTCGATCATTTTAAATCTTGCTGTTGATTATATACAGGACATGTCTCAGAATAAAGTTATCATCATTCAAAGGGAGAAATACAATCATATGGAGATAGTAAAATATAGATTTATGCGATATGATCCTCATCCCTTGTATTTTACGAGAATCTCCCGTATATACCTGTGTAAATAAGTACATCTTACTCTCACATACGAACACATATTCCACTCGCATACGAATCGTTTACGATTAGATTAGCTTAAGCAGTAATACGATAGAGTACATTTAGCTAACGATATCGCAGTTCGAAGTGAATAAATCAAAAAAAGAAAAATGGTGCAATACCTGTTATGTGAAAGATTTTTCTTTTCATATAGATATATCTAGAATCTGAAAAAATTTATAAATATATATATATATATATATATATATATATATATATATATTTATATATATATACTCGCTTTATAATTGCTCGATAAGATTTTTACCGTATTTTCGGAGAATACAAGAAATACATACAAGAGGCAAATTTATAAAATATGTGTATATACATTTTTTCCTTATACATGCTTTAGATAAAAAATTGTGAAAAGGTTCATTCAATATTTTCGATCTTACTACAACAAAACATTAATCTATTTTATTGCAATTCCTTTTTTATTTTTCTCAAACTCGAGAAAAAGTCGAATTTTGAGACGAATTATATAATAAATAAGTAATTCACGAATACACACAGTCAAGATCGTAATTAACTACGATTAAGTAGCTCGAGTAGCAGAGAAATAGCGAACATTTATGAAATTATCGTAGCGCGTAAACGGTTACAGGAAGAAGAGAGATATACATTATCAAAATCGTAACGATCGTTAAAATTCTCTCTTGAAATGCAACAGAATAATTCTCGAGTTTGAGAAATTCGTGTATTAAAATTTAAGATCGCGCAGCTGTCGTGAGCGCGGTAGTAGCAATGACGCGACTTGCGCTTATATTTAAACTTTACTCAGTGGCCAGGGATTTCGTTGGTAAATAATGTCTCGTCTAATAACATTAACAACGACAAAACTTGTTTGTATCGCTCGAAGCACCGTCGTCGACTCGTTCTTTTATGCTAAAAATTTAAGCCATTATCGCGCGAAGCCACCGATATCAAAAGAAATTGTACCAAAGAGCATAACTTTCGACGAGTCTTTTGAGAAATGAATATGAATAGTGTTTCTATGTAAAAAAGAAAAAGAAAAAATCAAAACTATAAAATATCATCCGTATTTATTTCCTCCGCGATAGATTGCTGGGAATCATCCTTTCGTAATATAACCTTTCTCGGAATAACATTACGATTAGAAAATACATTTCTTATATTATCTAGATTTTATTTCTTAGTGTTTTTATCAAATTTAATAGAAATGATGAGAGTGGTCATCATCGAGTGACCAGAAGACCTTGAAAGAAATTTTTTGCCAAGGGAGACTTTTTAAAGAGACGAAAACGAGTTTATCCTCATAGAGGAGGGTATATGACGATGGCAATGGAGGTTTGGTCGAAAATAACTTCTGACCCATATATCAGAAAATTATCCAAAGAGAAATCTCCAACGTTCTTTTATCCCAAAGGTACGACATATCCTTCAACCTTCTGATTAAGCTTCCATCGATTTATAGATGGCGATATGCTATAAATAAAATATTTGCATAATGCGTTCACTTATTTTATCGGGCCTGGAAAATAACAAGTAACGAAGTATGTAACGCGTGATCGATTAAAATACATGTACACGTGTAATAAGGTACATTAATGACTCACGTACATATCTTTTTAGTAGTTTATTCATATTAGTTCGGAGGTGAAGTCAAACATTAACCAAAATCATTTATATATTCCAATTTACGAACAGAATAAATAATTGATTCATTCGAAGTATTTATTCGAATTATTCATCTAGATGATTCAATAGTTCTGTAATAGTTCGTTTGATAAAGTACAAATATATGCTCGGAATGTTCTTTATGCAATTAAAATCTTAAACTGTAAGAAATTCCATTACATGAACAACAATGAACATTAGAAATTTCCAAGAAGAATAATACCATTCATCATTCATTCCCACTTGAAATTGTTAAGAACCAAGTTGTTCTGTTATCAAGTTTAAAAATGTTCCGTGATGCAAGGGACCAAACAAAGGTTTTTCTCTTTTATTGAACAAAATAGCAAGTCCCATCGATCAAGAGGAAACGCATACGTACGTTAAACTGGAGATATTAGCTTGCGCAAGACCATTTGTGCTAGTATTATAATTCGCTGACACGACGAGCATCGTCCAGCGGTGTGCGCGCGAGCGCAGGCGTTACTATTAATAAGTTAGAGATTCTACGCGCGCTCACGCTTTTGGCCTCGAGAGATTTTCGAAAAGTCTTTGGATCGACTCTTTACGCAAATGAATAAGCGTCTAATATTAGAATGTTGAAAATCGTGGAAAGCAGTAGTAGCATCAGCATCGGAAACTGAAGCTCTCTCTCTCTCTCTCTCTCCCTTTCGCGGGGGCTCATATTAAAAGAGCACCACTCCGGTTGGACAGATTCCTTCGAGGCGTGGGCTGCATCATCTATTGCGTGTTCAGTACCGCGGGTATAAGACGGACCGTCGATTTCCCTCGACAGTTCAGTCCTCTGAAAAGAAATATCACGAAAGGATGGCCCTAGAACGTCAAGTCCGCGCCAAGGTAATTCTTCTGATTCAACGAGAAAAAGAGGGAAAAAGAAAATAAGCGTTCGACTCCCCTTGAAATTACTAGTCAGTCGGGATTCAATAGTGAAGATCGCGATAATCCTTCGATATAATATTAAGGGACGTGCCCCGAGTCAACTTCGAAAACGAAATAGAAAGAGAATGTTTAGATCGGTGTGCATGCTCTCCCCTCCCCTCCCCTCTCTATCTCACACTTCTGGCGGTCGATCGAATCAGAAGAAAAAGAAATCATCGAAAGTGCCCGGAAGACAAGCTTTAGGTAAAGATTCGTTCCACTCATTCGCAGATCGCAGCCAAACGTGATCCCGAGCAAGAACGCGAGGCTCAGGAATGGATCGAATCCGTTCTTGGAAAAAAGTTCCCACCTGGCGAACTCTTTGAGGACGTTCTCAAGGATGGTCAGGTCCTCTGTCACCTAATGAACAAAATTTCACCGGGATCAATTCCAAAGATCAACACTGCCGGTGGACAGTTCAAGATGATGGAGAATATCAACGTGTAAGCTGGCAACTATCCTTATTTTTTTCTTTCCATTGACTTCGACTCTGATCGAGCTTATCTCTCGGCAGATTCCAGAAAGCACTCAAGGATTACGGCGTAGCGGACGTTGATGTCTTCCAAACGGTCGATCTCTGGGAGAAGAAGGACATAGCCCAGGTTATCACGACTCTTTTCGCCCTTGGTCGTACGGTATGTTATATCGTATATATTCAACATATTCTCAAAATAATTCATAATTAATCTCTTCTCGATTAGACATACAAACACCCAGAATGGAAGGGGCCTTATCTAGGTCCGAAACCAGCAGATGAGTGCAAGCGTGAATTCACGGAGGAACAATTGCGTGCCGGTGAATCTGTAATCGGTCTACAAGCCGGCTCCAACAAAGGTGCCACCCAATCTGGACAAAGTATTGGTGCCACTCGCAAAATCCTCTTGGGAAAGTAAATTCGATGAACGAGCTAATTTGTATTTTATATGTATGTAAATATGTAATTACGGCATCTTTTTTAACCGATTAATTTATCGTTATTATTTACACAATTGTTTTTCTTTTTTCGCGCCCATTCCCCTTCTTTCGTTCCTCTCACTTAACGAACGATAACGGAAAATCGAAGAATTAGAATAAAGTAACTATGACATAAATGGATCGTTTCGTATATTTATTTCGATACTTTCAATCTACTGAATGTTGTTTCAATATTTGTTATGGCTACGTGAAATAGTCGATTGAAAAAAAAAATAATTAAATCAATGACCCAGGGATCAAAAAGTATGGTAATCATGTGATCGCTAGTTTTACATACTCACTTCGTTGTAGTCTTTAAAATAATGATCAGTTTCCATTTTGATAGACGGTATAACGTACCTTTCGCCGACGAGTGCACAAACGGGAGAGAGAAAGAAAGAGATTCGTTTAAAAATTAGTTCGTTTAAAAGTTTCAAAGCACCGACCGATCGACATGCATTTCTTCTGTATTACGAAGGTATAAAATAGTATTTTCGAACGAGAGAATAGACAACAAGGGTATCGACATACGACATAGATATATTATATTAAAAATAAGATCAAGATTTTACAAAAAAATTCATCCTATTTTGGAGTTCCGTTCAACATTTAATTACGATTGAAATCAATCGTAATTATAAAAATAAATGCAACGACACACCTTATTCCTGTTGGTTAATCATTCGATAAGCGAGCTAATTTGTATTTTATATGTATATAAATATGTAATTATGACATCTTTTTTAACCGATTTATCTGTCATTATTATTTACACAATTGGATGTTTTTCTTATATATATATATATATATATATATATATATATATATATATTACTTTTTTCTTTCAAAATTCGACTTCAACGAAATCTGCTTTTTCTCACGAACGAAATGGATTAGTCATCGACTTTTCGATTTTACAATTTTTCTCGAATGTTCAAAGTCCAACATTTAAATAAAAAAGATAAGTCAAAACTAGGAAAGAAATTTGCTAGTCACTCGAACGCCTTTGATAGAGTTACATAAGATATATGTGTTAAAGTTCTTTTCTTTAATTGATTTATACAGATTATTTCTTATTATTTCTATCACATTGGATCGTTTTGAACGTATTATTTGGACTCACTCGATCGATCGAGAAAACACGTAGGAGGGATCGAAAGGAAAGTAATAAGTAAATAGATTGACGATGTACTTCGCGAGAACAATAAAAACGTACTCGAATTCGTGCGTGTCTTTGCACATCGTATTTCCGTAACGAAATTCCATAGATATACACCCAAGATATTTTTCAATGAAAATTTTCCTCCACTGACTTTCCAACCAAAAAGAAGAATAAACCTACAAGAGAAATATAAAATTCTATCGATTTTATCAATTGAAAAAGGAAGAAAAACAAAAATCAAGAAACACGAATCCAATGATAAAAAAAATTTCTAATATTATTTTGAATCATAATTCCAACCGTGTCAAAGAAAGTAAAACAGTTGATTCCGTACACGCTCGTAAACTTTATATTATCGCGCTCGTAAAAGAGCATTTCGTATTTCGTATTTCCTCGAAATCGATTTTCTCCATTCTTAGAAAAATTCTCAATCACGCAGTAAACGTAACAACTTCTAAACGTAAAAAGACGCGAGTGATATTTCTGAAGAAAATTCTTGGACGATGGCGAAGTCACGCGCAAAAATAGCGGTGGGATGATCGCAAGAGGGAAAAAAGTGAAAAAGTGAAAAAAAAGAAAAAACAAGAAAGAAATTCACGGAGAAAGAGACAATATCTAATAGGGAATGTAGGTCCGATTAAATCGATTTAAGGAATATACGTGCTAATCAGTAAAGATAATCGTTTACGAAGAAAAGGTAGGACTTTTAAAATGGCGCAATTTACCGATAACAGAACTTTCAAATGAGTTTATCTATGTACAACATCATAGCTACAATTATGCTTAGTCACGTTTGTATAGGATATATATGTAAATGAAAAAAATGATTCTATAATGTTACATAGATAAGATGTTAAATAAATATTAATTAACATTTGGCCTACATTTAATAGGATAAAATCTCGAATATCATAGGAGATATCGTTTTCTTTGCTTAACCGAAAAAGATCCTTAAAATAATTTAATCTTGCATAATTGGTACACGCTTTAATAGTAAACGTTTCGTTTCTTCGATTACAAATCTTGTTACTCTTAACTCTTTCATTACTAACGATGAGTATACTCACCTATCATCACCCGCTCGTCATATCTCCTATCGATGATCTTGGTCGCCCTTTAAAATTTTCCATTGATTCGCAACTTCGTTTGTATTTATGAGATACAATAATTGTAATGACGAGATGTAAATTGTATAACAATGTATATCAACGATAAAATATGCTAAAATGCTCGCTTTTGCTTGTTTGAAACGATTGCATGGCAATTATTTTTTGGAAATTTTCTTTTTTATCATAGTTTGGAAACACATAACTCAATAACACAGGCTTGCCGTGTCTGATCCACGTCTCCACCAATTGAAATCCAACTTTTTGGATTCCAAGACAGCCGAGGACTTGGATAATATCATTTACGAGTCGAGCGTCCAGAGATCACGAGAAAGATGGATAAGAATGGTAAGTGAAAAAACGCTTTTGCTCTTTCAATTCTCTACCAATTGTTAAGAATAATGATTAATTAATTGGTTAATTAATGGTTAAGAAATAATGGAGAAAATAAAAATAATTATGATATATATCGTAGTGACGTCGTCATGATATATTTTATAACATAAGTTTATAACATTTATAACATATTTTATCTACATTATTCATTTTGATTCGTATTATTTAATTCACTTCTAGTTAGGTTTTTCTTCTAGAAACATTTTCTCGTTGAAATTCGTCGATCGAATATCATTGCACAATTTTAAATGAAATACTATTCTTTGTAAAATTTAACGTGTTAAATGAACAGGGTGATACACAACAAAGAGTATCAATGAATTCGCACGTTTGTACGGGGAAAAAAGAAAAAAAGAAAAGAAAGAAAAAGAAAAAGAAAATCTACAGTTAGATAGATGGTATAATATAATACTATATTTTGTCCAAATTCTACGAGTTGCACACAGACGCAACGTAGTTCTCAGCAATATTAAAGGCAAACGTAGACAGCTACCGTAATTCATGATACACGGAAAGAAACACGTAGGCGAGACATAAAAAGGGGGTGCGGGTAGCGTAGGAAATTACTATGAACTCTGTAACAGCGGGTTTGGCATGTATTATTCAAGAGGAGAGGTAAAAAATGTCGGTAAGTTGGCGCCTTCTACGTGACACCCTTAAATATTTATGAGCCGTTGTCACATAACGCAAATTACAGAAGTCTAAGACGCGCTTTAAAGTGACATATATGACTCGAAAAATCCTAATCAAACATATTTCGAACGAGCGAAGACAGTTTTAGGAAAATATAACTTGATGCAGAAGGGAATTGTTTTTTTTTTTGTCACTCTTCGAACCAACACGGCAATTTGTCGAAATTCTATTTTTTGATCTGATTCCTTATTATTACTATTTTTAGATAATACCTTCGATTCGCATAAAAAGCATTCCGCTCTTTACTGCGATGCCTATAAGAGATCTTTGGAGAATCCCGAAGAATTTTGGGCAGAGGTAGGAAAATTGATTAATTGGTTTAAGCCATGGACCAAGGTCCTCGACAATTCAAACGAGCCCTTTACCAAATGGTGAGTAACGCTATTCTCCTGGCTAGTCGTCTTGCTTTCCTAAGTAAACGAAAAAGAAACAAAAAATACAAAAGAAACAGAAGAAAAAAAATCGAATATACTCATAGGTTCGTCGGAGGAGAGTTGAATGCCTGCTACAATGCTGTCGATCGTCACGTTGAGGCTGGTAACGGTGAAAAAACAGCCATCATTTATGACAGTCCACAAACTTCGATTATCAGAAAAGTGACCTACAATGAGCTGTTGGAAAAGACCTCGTTGCTGGCCGGCGCTTTAGCTGATATTGGAGTTGGTAAAGGCGATAAAGTTGTCATCTACATGCCACTTATACCCGAGACTGTAATCACCATTTTAGCCATTGCCAGGCTCGGAGCTATTCACTCGGTTGTTTTCGGAGGTAATTTTAACGATTAGAATTATTCAATATTCCTTAATACGATCGGCTTTCTCTCCCATTTCCAATGAATTTTAGGATTCGCTGCAAATGAGCTGGCCAATAGGATAGATCACGCGGAACCAAAGGTGATCGTCATTGCCAGCTGCGGCCTGGAGCCTAACAAAATTATTACGTAATGTCAAATTCTTTCTACTTAAAAGAGTTTAAACGACTTTGGATAGACATTTAAGTATGCCTTTGAATGACCGTTTCAGATATACCACGGCGCTGAACGATGCCTTGAAATTAATATCCGTGAAGACACCAAAATGCATTATCTTTCAAAGGAACAATATCTGGGCCAGTTCGCTCCTTCCTGGTCAGTACGATTGGGAGGAAATTTTGAGTAAAGCCAAAGCCCATCCTTGCGTTCCGGTCGAGGCTAACGATCCTTTGTACATATTATACACATCAGGAACGACAGGTAGTCGTACATTTAATGATAGAACGAATAAAAACTTATCTCAATTTGAATCGATCGTTTCAACAGGTCGTCCAAAGGGAATTCTAAGACCAGTCGGTGGTCACTTGGCAACTCTTAGCTGGTCAATGAAGACCATTTACGGGATGAACAAAAATTCGGTTTGGTGGAGTGCCTCGGACATGGGCTGGGTTGTCGGACATTCTTACATTTGTTACGGTCCTTTAGTCTACGGTGCAACGAGTGTGATGTATGAAGGAAAACCCGATAGAACACCCGACGCTAGTCAATACTTTAGGTCGATACGCTAATAAGTTTACGCTTTATAAAATTCATCCAAATTTTAATCCTTTCTCTTAAGACGTTTCTTTATTACAGAATAATAGATCAGCATAAAGTAAATGCTCTATTCTGCGTACCAACGGCACTGCGAGTTTTGAAACGTGCTGATCCTGATTGTCTCCTAGGTAGAAAATACTCTGTAAAATCGTAAGTTCGATCCTTCAAGTTTAAACGATCTGATATGAGCAAAAAATAAAAGAGATGTATATCTATAAATCTATCGATGGTAAACGTTTAGGTTGCAGACGATATTCGTGGCCGGGGAATATTGCGATTACGAAACAAAATCGTGGGTGGAAAGTATATTCAATGTGCCTGTAATAAATCATTGGTGGCAATCGGAAACAGGACATCCAATAACCGCGTTGTGTCTTGGATACGGAATGGATTGCTCTTTGCCAAAGTTCAGCACAGGTTTACCGGTTCCTGGCTACCGCAGTGAGTTTTCGTTCATTCGCAAAAGTAAAACAGATTCGTTTGGACACTTTCGAGAGTTATATTTCGTGAAAATATCTCCTTGAATGGGAGGAGAGTATACAATACTGTACTTTCGTTGTCGGTTGCAGCTCGAACATTTCCCGAAAGAGCCGTAAACGTTCTCGATCTCCGAGAATGATGCGTCTTGGACGTTGCCATACTCTCACCATTTTCTTTTACAGTCGAGATACTCGACAAAGATGGGAACAATGCGGCGGTACGCGAGCTCGGTAGAATCGTTATAAAGCTACCTCTGCCACCTGGTTGCATCTCTACCCTCTATCTCGCCGACGAGAGATTCAACGAGATTTATTTCTCGACTTATCCGGTAAAGATATTCCATCTATTCTCGATAGTTGCGATCGACCTTTTCCAAACGTTTCTTTTACAACTATTCTACATGCCTCTGCAATTTGTGCCGCTTTTAGAGTCATTGCCACGTAGGCATGATCGTAATCTTCCTCTCTCTCTCTCTCTCTCTCTCTCTCCCTCTCTCTCTAATTATTATCGTTTCTAGGGATATTACGATACGATGGATGCTGGTTATATGGATGAATGCGGCTATGTTTATGTAACTGCTCGCGACGATGACATCATCAACGTTGCCGGACATCGTTTATCGACGTTTGCTCTGGAAGATATTGTTTTAGCGCATCCTGACGTCGCTGACGCCGCAGTCGTTGGCGTTCTCGATCGTACTAAAGGCGAGATCCCACTTTGCCTTTACGTCAAGCATCAAGGTTAAGATGTATTCCACATTTTATATATCTCTCTATCTCTATGTCTATACTTTCTCTCGAGGTGACGTAGCGTGAAAGAAAAACATTCTATCAAAGCGTATTAATAGTAACGCGAATGCTCTATGCTTTCTACGTCTTTTAGGAACGACCAATAAGAACGAAGACATCAACCAGGAACTGATCGCGAACGTTAGACAACTAATTGGTCCTATCGCATCGTTTAGGATCGTTGGTTCCGTCAATGCTTTGCCTAAAACACGTTCTGGGAAAATTATGCGTAAAGCCATTGCCAAATTGGCAAATTCTGAACAAGTTAAGGTACTAAAGCAATATCATATCTTCTGTGATATTTTTGCTGTTAATATTCGATTATCGTTGAAATAAGACGTCAGAAAAGATGGAGGAAAATAATAGATAAGAAAGAGAAAGAGAGAGAGGAGGAGATTCTATACCCGATGAATCTTTTTGCAGATACCTAGTACGGTCGAAGATCCTTTAGTGTTTCGTGAAATAAAAGCGGTCCTTCAAAAATTGGGCTACGCCGAACAAGCGCCGGATCCGGAATGATACTACGATCCTCGATACTGTTTCTAGACCTTTGCTTATCCTTCCGTTGTACCTTTTTCTCAATTATTTATCAATTCTCAGATTTACATACGTAGATCGAGTGCTCTTGTTGTTACTTATGATATTTTCTTATAGCCTCGATTCTTCTAATTTAACCTTGGATCGAAAGCTGTTACGTGTACATTCCATGGAAAGGAAGAAAGAAATAATTTGTATGAATCGATGTCTGTTGATAAGAGGAATATTATTTATTTAATCGAATTTTAAATTTCAAGAAATTTTTCTATTCTCTATTATCGTTCGACAAACAATAACCTTTTCCCTGAAAACTATAATCGGATATATGTAAATTAACAGAAACTTTGCGGTTTTAAAACATATTCTTTAGATATACTCTCTACCTTCTTAAAAAGGAAAACAAAGGAATTCAATATTTTAGGTTGAAATAAAGGTTGATTCAATTTTAACTAATTAATTTTACATTATGTTTAATCGAGCAACACGCATTCTATATATATAGATGTACGTACATTATTTCAAAATGCTATGTCCTGCTAATAAGGAAACGTACGAAGCTTCGGGGGCGTTCCTTAATCTTGTTCAGTATTCACTCTAATTCACGTTTCAAGGATAACACGGTCCAGAGGCTCCCAACTTCCTTTCCCACGAACTGCTTGAATCTCGTCGAATACACATGTATTTATTTGCGTGTGTGTGTATCCGTGGCATGTAAATTCATTTTCATCGGAATCGCAGCGTGAAATCCGCTGCCAACGCTTAGCTCGACGTAACGTGACAGGTGTGCGACGCATCTTCGTGTCTTTTCGAGATTCTTTCGCATTGCCAGCAGCAAAACACGATACGAAACGCGTATCTATTATTCTATTAGTAAGAAAATTCTCCCAGATGGTTGCTCGATAGTTCTCTTTTCATCATCCTCGTTGTTGTTGCTTACGAAATAAGTCGTTCGACAGAATCTAGTCGAACTGTCGGAATCGAATTTCTCCTATTAATCGCTTGATATCGATGATAGATTTTTCCGAATCGAGATACGCTAAGAAATTCGATTTCCTTTTAGATAACGATATAAAATTTGAGAATATTATCTTCTTTTTTTAACGGTAAACATTTCTACATATTCGCATTATGAGTTAAGAATTTTTCGTCAGCTTTTTCTTCTTTTCCTTCCAAATTTAAAAGAGAAAAGGGAGATAAGAGAACGCTGTATACGTGCTTACACAATGTCTTTCGTCCTTTTCTTTAACGCATTTAACGAATGCAAATCCGCGATTTAATTACCTCGAGCTTGTATCATCCCCGTGCGACGATGGATGGACGGATGAATGGATGGTTGGATGGATGGATGAATAGATGGATGTACCGGCTAGCGTTAATTAATTCTCGAGTGTCGGCTGCACGGAATACTTACGTCCTCGTGTTTCGAGTTTTAGAGAAAAATGTTCCTATCGTACTTTACATCGATTGTTTTGAAAATGTCGCTTTAAACGATTTTTTCTATTAAAAGTACGAGTTTACGTGCTATTATATGTACGTCTGCCTATGTATGTCAGCTGATAATGTTTATTCGAAAAATCATATCGATTAAACTCAGACGAAGATACATGGAACGCCATGTCGGCAAAGTCATATGACATTTTCCGATTAAAGTTCGGTGAAATTCGTTTGATGAAATTTCTAAGTGAAAGTACGCTATAAAATCGGACGATAGGACTAATACCTAGAATCCGTAAGATAAGCAAGTAGATAATACATGGGAATGATCAGCCGTGCCATAGTGATGCATATCAATGACGTTCGTATTTTAAAGAGGGATATTACGAGAAGATATTAATTTTTCCGGCAGATGATTTATACTCGAACTCGAATGATCGCTCATATATTAACGACGAAGAAAGATCGATTTATTACGTTGGCAAATCCAAACTTTGTGTAAGCTCTTCGATAGATAGATGCTATTCGTTTGTAAAAGATTTTCGCGTGAAAAACTGTAGCTATAGAAAAAGTGGTAATCGACTAAACCTTGCCTAATTCGATTTTCATATCAATCGCAATGAAAGACAAAGAAATATTCTGTAATTACCCTAACAATTAGATAAATACGACGTTCGAAAGAGCAAGGCCTCGTTCCGTCATACATTTCATGGTTCATCGATTATTCCTTCATTAATTGACAGCGCCATGGGATTCGCGATAGGATAAACTGTCTTCTAAATTGACTCGTCTTAACGATCGTAAAAATAAACGACGAAAAGAAGTATGACGAAATGTCCTTCTCTTACCTTATCAAACGTACCTTTAATCTTTATTATCAAACTTCGTTATATAAAGATAATAAAAAAAAAGAGATGAAAACGATTTCTTTGGTGAAAAATTCTATATCCGCAAAGATGGTTTAATTTCTCACCTTATTCAGTTTTTTACGTGTCTTTGGTGTTAGCGCCACGTTATGCAATTTTTTTTCCATTATCACCGCAGACGACGAATTAGCATGAAATTTTTATAAAGGAACATCGAATGAAATCGTACATTAGCATAAGAAGGAGAAGAGGAAGAGGTAGTAGAAGAGGAAGAAGAAGATGAAGAAAAAGAAGACGAGGAAGAGGTGAAAGACACGTTCGTTCCATGCGTGTGCGAACTATTCCTCTGTCGTCTCATGGAACAACGCGCATGCCAGTCTGGGTCGCGCGTATTTAAGGGCTGTTGCTTCGGGGTGCTCGCCACTATCACTGCAATCATCGACTCCACGAGTTGCTCGATACAAGAACACGAGAGACAAATCATCTCGCGAATATAACGACTTTCAAATTTTGCAAACGCCGGTAAAGAGCTTTTATTTTATCGCGTGTCTCTCTTTCTAGTTTTCTCAACCTGTTTGTCTTTTTCCTCTTTCTGCCTCTCTCTCTCTCTCTCTCTCTCTCTCTCTCTCTCTCTCTGTCTTTCTTTCGTATAAAGTAAACCCGTGCTTTCGCATCGACGTGTACGAATCCTCGACAGCCTGTTGCATCTTTGCACCGATACAAGGGGTGAGTGGCACGTTGAAGTTATTCATATTCAAAGCAGCAACTCATCTCTCTATCTTTCTCTCTCTCTCTCTTCCTCTCCATTTTTTTCCTTCTTGTGCATCATTGAATACATATGCAGGTATGTATATATTTATGTGTGCATATATGTGTGCGTATGTCATATGCGTAGCTTTATTCGCGATCCTGAATTGAATTTCTCCGTCTCGATCGCGAATAAAATTCTTTTCCTTCTTAAGTGTGTCAATGTTGTAAAAATATTAGTACGTAATATCGGATACGCAAAATTTTTAATATTGCTTTACGAGATGAAAGCACGATTTTAAAAGAATCTTCAATAAAGAATGAGAACCTCAAATCAATTTCAATTGTCTGCAGTTAATAAATTCTGTTTTATGACGATTTACTGTCATATCTATATATGCGTATATTGGCATCTAATAATATCTCGAATGATTATACAATTGCTGCGATAAAAATATATCATTCGTAAAAGAAACGAGACCGGAAGTCGTTTCTTCTTTAGAAATCCGTTATTGATCGAAACAAATAAAATTAAAAATGAAAATGAAAAAGGAAAAGAAAAAGAAAAAAGTGGTATCATTAAGTCGATCGATTCTCGTGCAATATGAGCAATGTGCCTTGAGGGGCTCGATGCAACAGGTATTCCGTGTATCGTTTGAGAGATTTAAACTTTACCGACTAGCCGTGGTAAACTATTCTTACAACTGAAAATAAAATATCATTTTTATCGCATTTTACAAAAGAATTTACAATTATTGACTGCATTAACGCTTTTGCCAAAAACCTCAAATTATCCTAATAATGTACTTGGTATCGTAGAAAGTTCGTATATATGTCATATTTCTTGTACGATAACAGTAAAGATATATTTTCAAGGAAATATCGTAGTAGTAATTAATATTTACACATAATTTGATTTGATAGTGTGTTCATTATGAATCGATACAAAATCGAACTACTTTCGTTTATTTTCTATCTTTTCTAAACCTATCAAAGATAATAAAACGGAAAAAAGAAATTATCGTTCCGAGGATAACCGATAGAACAAAGAAGAAACGAAATTCGCTTTGGGAATTCACAGATTGCGTAAAGTTCGGTTCAACGTCAAAGCCGGAGATTTGACATTTATTTCTAATATCCGTCGTTGAAACTACTTGGAAATTACAAATTTGAAATGAGGAAGTTCGCGTATCGAGGAAACGCGAAAATCGTTCTGTCATTTGAAAATGACTAACCGAACGATTCCGAGCGGCCGGTTTACGTTAATAAAGGCTACTTAGAAAGCGATGAACGTATAATCCGAACGTAAATCCAATATACGTATATACTCTGATAAGACGACGAAGACGTGTCTTTCGATCGACTCAAACTCTTCCTCATATATTCTTTGTGCAGTCATGAGCTTAGAAAACTTTCGAATTAACAAAGTTGCAAAAGTTACAAAGTCGTTCAAAGATTAACGAATTAATAATATCGATAGAGAGGAAGAGAAAGAGAGGCGAGTTTCAAAGACGATAATATATTGTTTGCCCTCAAAGTTTGACGATCACAAGATATTTCATTCTGCGTCGTACACATCCACATCCACAAACACGTAACGTTTCGTCATTTTTAGCCGTAACATTTTTGAGAAAGGGAGAGAGAGAGATAGGGAGGAAGAGAGAAAGGATGATAGGTATCGATAGGAAACGAATTTATATAAAAAATTTATGACATCTTGAAATAGTGTATCGCATCTGTTCGAAAAAATCCCCCGACTCTTAGAAAATATAAAATTCCATTAGAATGAAATAAATTTACCGTGTGCAACCCCGATCGACGACATTTTGTTTTTCTTTCTATTTCTTTTTATCATGAAAGTTTCGTAAAAAAAAAAAAAAAGAATCGTGAGATAACTTTCTTAGTCGAGCCAATAAAAAGTCTTCCTTGCCAGAGTCGTAGCTTTGGTGTCAGGTGTCTCTGGGGAATGTGAGCGAGTAAAAGTCTAATTGCGGTGGACGATTAAAGGGGGACTCGGCAATAGAGTGTGCAATAACTCGAGAAAAGATTTCCAAGACGATTTTCTTGCAAGACTTAGATAAAAGAAGGGAAAATTGTCCTCGGGAATCTATCCTCGTATATATTCGCTATCGAGTCTCATATCTTTCTCTATCCTTTCTGTCTCGACGTCAAATTTAATACAAACGTATACGTAGACGTGTACGTACACATCTCTACGTAGATAACTGAAATTGACCAAGTTCTTGGAATATTCATGTTTGTAACATAACCGTCGCGACTTCCGACTCGAGACGTAATGAATCCAGACCACCTGTTACTTCTACGTATCTCAAAGCTATCTACCGACCTAAGGAGCAGCTACTTTGCTTGAACCTTCTACCTGCCTCGAGAATCTATCTCGAGAATCTACCTCGAGAATCTACCTCGAGAATCTATCTCGGAGAATCCTATCAAAATTGGAATAAAATACAGCTTCGATTTCTCATCTTTTACGTGACGTTATCTTATTCCACACAATTTTACTAGAAAAAAAAAGAAACATTTTCACTTTAAAGTGAATTTGAGAAAAAAATTCATTAAATCAAAAAGATATTTTGTTGAAGAGAATATTCTTTCTGCGATATAGAAGAAATCGTCTTCGTTTTCTTTAACATTCTAGCCACACACACACTGTACTTCTAAAAAGAACGATGAAATAATCCTTTCACGAATGAATATCTAACCATGTTCGAATCCGTTAGGCTCATCACGTTGTCCTCTCACTCGACTTATCACTCCGATCAAAAATGTAATCGAAAAACGAAGAAGAAGAACGCTCAACTCGGCAATTTAACTATAGGGTTGGTTATAGAGTATAGCCAGGGTACTTGCTTCCCACGTCTCCTCGATATCGCGTGTAAAGATAACGCCAAGGAAAAGTATCGGAGAATCCGAGCACGCACGCCAGTCCTCGTGTCAAGAGGATTATCGAGTTTTACTGTAAGATCGCATTCAGATCAACGAGCTTTATTTACTCGACATTTTCGAATGGCATTCTTTCTAGTATTCTTTGTAATAGAATGCTCTTTTTCGACGGCATCTATCGTATCTCGTATTCTATACTGACCGAACGTCGTCTCAAATTCCTCTCTTCTAACTATTTCTAAGCGATTTTTCATAAAAAAATACACACAAGATACGAATTTAATAAAAGTCCCCGATCATTGCCTTCATATCAGAAAAGCGGAAATTCGAGATGCAAAAGAGCAGTATACAAAATAAAATTTCTTTTATTTTTATCGCCTTTTCCGAACGCTTTTCTCTTTTACTTTTTACAATTCTTGTCTCGTATGGTGTCGCGAAAATAATAAAATTTACAAGCGATAAAAAAGAGAGAAAGAGACATTTTTGCCTGCGCATTCAATAAAAAGAAACTTAATCGATAAGCAATTCAATATCATAAAAATAAGGACAGCGATATTCCTTCCATTCGGTGTCTAGTTTTAAGTATAAAATCAAATGTTTTCTTCATGATTCGTTTGTGATGAATTGATGTTAAGCGGTGCATAGAACAACGCAAGAAATTTTTCACAAAATTCTTCTGAGATATATTTTCAATGTCAATCTTAATACGAAACTCTACGAAATTTTGAAAATGAGTGGTTACGACGACGACGTACCAATAAGAATTGATATCGTGCCAGGAAGGTTCTTGGCATCGGGTCGGGGATGCACCAAATTTTTGGAACAAGGGCTGCGTTTCTAGACGATGATTCAATTATTTATAATCCTTCCTAGAATCTTATTATAACGATACTAGTTAATAAAACGAAAAATAGTCTAGAATACATTGAAAATTCGTCGAATATAACCACGCAATGACTTTCCCTTCGATCATTTTACTTGCAATTTTTTCTCTCTGATCCTTTATCGTTTCTTTTATTTTTACAGGAAATCATGAACTCGATGATTAAGATTGTCGTCTCCCTCGTCGCCCTCTCGATTTTATTCGGAGAAATTTTCGCAATGCCACCGGCCCAGTGTAGCCCCGGCTTCCTCGACGAAGTACCACCGAAAGTACAAAAAATCTGTGCGGCTCTCTCCACCATATATCAAATTCAATCTGCGATGGAAAGTTATGTCGACGATAAGGGTAACTGATATTTATATAATCCACTTCGAAAAGTTTCATTTTAAAAGATTAATAAAAAGAAGATTCCAAATGACCTAGATAAAAAAAAGTATGCGATAAAGTACTCGTATAGATTCGTACAAACCCCTATCGACAGTCAAAGAAAATCGAAGATTACATGAAAATTGTGAAATTGTTTTCATTTGCTAAAGACGCAATCAATGATCGGTGAAACAAAGGAATTGTGCGAATCCAACGACCGATACTTGATTTTTCTCTCTCGAACGTGACGACCGTGCAATCATGTTTAATACTGTACGATCACGATTGAACAATTATAGCCTGTAGCGAAGCGCCGTTGGCGATTGATCCGTCGTAGATCGTGCTCTCTACTGTCCATTGGGAAGAAAAAGAAAGAAAGGAAAGAAAAGAAAAGAAAAGAAAAGAAAAGAAAGAAGGAAAATAAAAAAGAAAAAAAGAAAAGAAACGCAATTAACACGGGTCCAAGTTAAAAGTACAGCAAGTTTTCAATAAAGTTTCAGTTCTTCAAGAGAACAACCCGTTACCAGGAAGCGGTGTTAAGAGACAAGACGTCGATCACGTCTTCTTGCGCTTCGGAAGACGACGCTAACCTCCATCGACGAAGCAACTTCCAAAACGATTCAATGTAAATCTTCTGTCCTCATCTGTGAATCTCTATCGTTGTCGAGCTATAAAATAATAAAAATAAAATCAAACCTTGTGGTCTCTGCGTTGCATCGAATTTGTTTATCTATTTTTAACTTATATTTAACTGCTACTTCTACTTCCCTTAAATTCATGCAATATATTTATATACATATCTATGCATCCTTATCGTCGCTTCTAATTAGGTCATTTAACCTTTGACCTTAGCATTATCAAATAATATATCTAATCGCACCTCTCGCACGTACATTAATTTATCTTTTAATCTTTAACTTCGATTTTAGTCTGTGCTTTTCTCATCGTTCGTATATAACTTACAGGATCTCAGAATCCTAGTCGTAATAAAAACTACTTACCTCCACGTCTTTTTCTCTCTCTCTCTCTCCCCCTCTCTCCCTCTCTCCCTCTCTCCCTCTCTCCCTCTCTCTCTCTCACTCTCTCTCCCTCTCTCCCTCTCTCCCTCTCTCCCTCTCTCCCTCTCTCCCTCTCTCCCTCTCTCCCTCTCTCCCTCTCTCTCTCTCTCTCTCTGTCAGCATCCTAAGCTCCCCCAAATCGTGAAAAAAATACGCTTGAGATATATTCGTCAAAGTCGAAGTAATGAAAAACTTCTCATTAGACGACACGAATTTGTTTCAATTTTCAGCTCCCTCCGTGAGAAGAATATAATTTAAGTGAGTTGAATCGTAGGGAGGTGAGGTATGGTACGGTACTTGTAGTAGGATTATGAAACCTTCCTCGATTTGACAAGAAGAATATTCCGAATTTCCAAAGAAAGACAATAATTCCAACAATGATTTTTTATGAAATCGTGTTTAACTTTATTAATATAATCATTCGATTAGAGCTATTAGGAGCTATAAATAATATCATTTAATGTCTCCTATTAGCCTTCTTTTTTTTAAATTCGAGTTACAGGATGTCTTATCTTTTACATAATAACATACAAGTATTATTGTGATTGTATCGACGCTTCATCATTTTATTTCAATAGTGAAGTACGTTAACTTAAATAATCGAACGAATTCTCTTCTTTTTATTATTCTTATAATATCTAAATAATTGAGATTAAGATAAACAAATGGTATAAGAGAAAAATGATCAACCTCATTAGATTCTAAAGGCTTTAGCGTGTTGCGTGACAAAATTCGTGCGAATTTTATTGTCCTTTTCTCGCTTTAATTCGCTCTCTGTGACATCAAAACATCGATTGATAAATAATTCTTCGATTTGATTAAAACGAAGTAAAGGATCGACGATCGAGCGATTTAAAGAAAATCTAAAACTACATCTTTTCCTTCCTGTTTTTTATACACAATGCATCTACAATAAATATTTTATATTTCAGAACATTGATAATATAATAACAATTCAAAGGCCGTACTAACGAGTGTCATATTAAAATCTTGTAAAATCTCCTGTAATTTAAAAAGCTCGTTCTTTTTTCATAATTGCCTTTTGTCATCTTACAGCATTGCTACACGTTACAAATCACAGAGTTGTATCCACTATCTAAATCAATGGTCCTCGAAATGTTCTAATCTTCTGGGCTCGCTTCACAAATCAACCGTTTAAGTCCTTTAAACGTCTCTCTCTCTCTCTCTCTCTCTCTCTCTCTCTCTCTCTCTCTCTCTCTCTCTCTCTCTCTCTCTCTCTCTCTCTCTCTTTAATCGTATTCGACAATATAATTGCTTCTTTAGAGCGCACTTTTTCAAATTACACAGATATGTACAACAAATTGCTTAAAATATATTGATCGTTTGTACCATGTTATATTAGTGCAACGCCATTAGTAAACTCGATTAGGCACGTCGATCCAGAATGAAACCACGAACCTATTTTCTTCTTCAGGAAAACGTTCGAAAAAGTAACAAACAAAGAAATAATTTCAAACTTCGTCGTCTTCTATGCATAACATCGTTTCCCTTTTCATCTCAGATTCCTTCAAAACGTTCTTCCAATCCTGCAGCATCATATCTTCACCCTTTATCGAATAATCCTGTACCTTCTTCGTATCTTCGCAATTCAAACGATCAGCCGAACTCTCGGTGTCGTTCTCCGTGAGATTCTCTAATTCGGGTTCTTCCAAGAGCGTATCCGTTTCCGCTTGACCCTCCAACGGCGAAGGATTAGTCAAGGATTCGTCAATGTCAAAACCATGACTGTCTTCCGGATTTTCTGTACGACTTTCCTCAGTACTCAAGGAAGTCGATATAAAATATCTTAGATCGTAATCGGCACTGTCCGTAGCACCTTGCATGTTCAACGAGTATCTGCTGGATTGTGATTCCCTTTGACCTTTATCGAAAGAACGTCTTCTGTTGTCGTCCGATCGAGAATGATGAAGCTTCGGATAACGTTGTCTCTTTAGGCTCTCGCCACTACTTGCCTTGGATTTAATCTCGAGCTCGTCCATTACGCATCTGGTGTAATCCATGCTGAATCTGTCCACCGATAGCTTTCTACAATATGTTATATATTTACATAATAATACGTACTCACTTGTCAATACGACCGATAAATAAATATATTCGCACACCTGTAATCACCTCGACGAAAATCCGGACTCCTTCTAAACTCCAAACTAGCCTTTCGATGACCCATCGACTTATCCAATCTATGTTCACCACCGATTCTATCGAAAGACATTTTACGAAAATTCGGAGATGAAAGTTTTCGAAAATCTCGTGGCGAAACTTTCGCCGAATCTCTTAAAATGGGCCCAAAATCTTCCAGATATCGAACGTCCACGGAATTCCTTTTGCTGATTACGTACTCCCCAGGATACTTGCTATATAGACCTGTAATTTTATCCATTGTCAGTATAGTTCACTTATTGATGGATTCTTGCGTTAACTACTAACCTGATAATCTAGGTGAATATATATATCCAGATGTTGGCCTTTTCGTTTCCACGATTTCCTCGACATCTTCGATTTTCGTTTGTCGAAGCAACTGATGACGTTTCGCCGTATCTGATCGATCTTTTACTCTTAATGTAACCGGTCCTTTATTAGGGATATGAAGATCCATCGCCATGGAAGCCTGACTGCCAGTTAACTTTGGATATTCCAAACTCTCCCGACTAACCTGTTTCAAAATTGATACGATCAACAAATAGATGAGCACCTTGGCGATATTCAC
>NC_066609.1:3255000-3260000 GCF_905475345.1 Vespula vulgaris
TGAATATTAGAATTAGAATTTAAATCTTTCCCAATCACGTTCTTTAGCGGAAACGAAACTTTCGAGAGACTTCATATATATTTTTATTTTCGATAGAATAAAGTTTTCACTTTGAAATCGTTTATACTCGGAGACATCTAAAACATAAAACATAAACATAAAGTTTAGCTTTCACGATACGATCGACAAAGCGTCCTTCCGTTTTATCGACTCTATTGACAAAACCGTAACATTTTTATATCGCAAAATACATTTAACGAACGAAAATATAGGAAACGAGCTGAAAGGGGGAAAAAAGAAAGAAAGAAAGGGACAAAGAAGTTATAGTTGGAAAATTCCATTTCTACCAAACCCGTTGGATTCGCATATAATCTCTGCGCATACGAGATATAAATTAAATAGATAAAATTCCTTTGAAAAATCTCCAAGTATTGCTTTCCGTTCTGGATTCATCTATGAATTCATCGATGAGGTTGAGAAAAAGTCGATTAAAAAGATACGAACGAAGACGATGAGGAATAGATGAAAATATAATTTGGAAATTCTTCTACATCTTATTGAACATGTAGAGGATTAAATTCGCATTAAAAAAAAATTAAAAAAAAGGAAAAGAAACAGGAAAAAGTATCAGAAACGTGTCAGAGAACGATTAAAGTCGAAATCGTCGAAGCATGAATTTCAAAGCGAGAAATGAGAATGTACGTCTTCATTTCATTTAAATCTACTCGCACGAACGACACTTGCCTGTCGCGCCTAAACAAACAGTGAAACGTTAGAACTGAACGTAGAATAACTGAACACGCTATATTACGTTTGTTCTCGCATACGGAAATGACAGAAGAAAGAGAGAAAGAAAGAGAGACGAGAAGAAGAACTCAATCGAGAAAGAGACAGAGGAGATTGATAAGAAAGTAGGTAAAAGTTTATCCTTTTCCGTCACTTCTTTTTACGTCGATCGCTTGAATCGAACCTTAACAGGTTTTTAAATCTATTTAAGAAAAAAAGAAAAAGGGAAGGAAGAAAAATAAGAGAAGGCTCGACGAACCTGAACGTTCCAGTGTGCCCCTGGGCCACAGGCTCTCCTCTGGGTCCCTTGCCAACGAATGCTTTCTTGAGGCATTCTGCTCTTTTTGAAATTGAAAACTTTATTATCTCGTAGAGGACGTATCGTTCTCGGTGAAAAGAAAAGAAGATGGAATACTTCCTACGTATCTCGGGGATTTGAAAAATGTGTCAGAGAGATAGAAACGCGATGGTACGCATCGGGGAAACGGCATTTTACGATATTCGATATCATGTGACAGCTGAGAGCAATAGGATCAACTGATGTTACTTTCTACGTATACGAGTACGTACACACGTATGTATGTGCATCGACTGAAAGAGTTCCGAAATAATCAAGAATATTTATTTTACTTCTTTTAATTATTTTTTCGTGAAATTGTAATCGCGATCAAACCTATCGCGAAACATAAATGATGAACTAATGTACGTATAATGATTGAAATCTCTTCTCGCACGTGAAGATAATAATTGGAGGATTCATCAAGAATGGATTAATAAAACAGAAATATATAGAAATACGTACATATGGGTAAAATTTTTTTCTAGTTTCATAAAATATATAAAACATTCCATCCTCTTATCTCTCTCAAAATACTTGTAAGTATCTAAATAAAAAAAGCAAAAAAAAAAGTGAAAACACTTCAAAGACGTACTCTGATCGAAATATTGACATTCAAACTTACATTCCTACTTTCTGTGTCGTCGATTCTTCACTTCGTCATGGCATTTTCTTGTCATCGAATATATCCCTGAAGAATAGTTGTAATGCACACACTTAAAAAGCGAAGACCTTATCGAGGAAAAACGAGGTTGTCCATCGTAACAACGGAGTCAGTCTCGCGTACTCTCGAGTTTCTTTCCTCCTCCATCACCACCCATTCGTCCTAATTTTCATAACGATTTTTATTACAATACCGAGATATATTAATCGTTCCAAAATAAAGATCGTTCTGACAGTATGTCACGATGAAACTCATAGGAGATAAAAATTGAAAAAAAAAAGAAAAGAAAATTATAATAACAGCGATTTGATATAGAAAAAAAAAGAAAAAAGTAATTGATCGCCTTCAAGGACTAAGGAACATCCATTAAAACAGAAAAATGATATTAATCGAATGTGGAAGAAAAAGAGAACGAAGCAAAAACGTATCGTCGGTGTACTTGATAAAATTTAAATCGTAAGATTTCAGTATCTCAAAGATGAGTCCGAGAAGAGTCGTGTGAAAAAAGCGGTGAAGTGGATAACGACTCTTTGAAAGAAGCTATCGGAATCGAAACGCTCTCGTCCGACTACAAGGAGTACAAAGCAACGATAAAATTAGAAAATTTTCCTCACCGTCGTTGCTTCGAATTTCTTTCGAAAACGTTTCACTCTGAATTCGATTCGTCCGATCGAAGCAATACCGATCTATACTTTGTTAGACAGTATCTCTACTTTGCTAGAGATATGATAATCGATACGTATATACGTTTGAAATATATCAATATACATATGTACGTATATATGTATGTAGTTGTATCCACTAAAGAACTATTGTTCGGCGATGCCTTTATTCTGGTCCTTGCTATTCCGTTTCGTCTGACCCGTTTTAGGTCTTCCGTACTAGATTCGCGCTTCGAATCATAATCATTTCCAACTAAAATGTTCCCTAACCCACGACAAGCCTTTATATCGTTCGATACAAACGGTTATATATTCATCGGAGGTACATCTTAGTCGAAGATGTGTAAAAGACAGGGTGAAAAAAACGAAAAATCAATTATTCCCTTTGGATGAAACGAGATGAAATCGAATGAAATCAGATGAAATATTTTCGACGACGAGATGCCAACGAAAAAAAGAAATCATACGAAACGATTCTTCCTCATAAAGGACGTATCCTCGCGATTGCGATTACGCGAAGAATAGGATAGACCATTCGCGATATCGATGGTACTATATCACCAACAAACGTAAACACGTCCCTACTCTCGGCGGTCAGACTCGAAATTTTCTCACGTGTTACTACTGCGTACTAAAGTTCACAAAAAGTTCTCGTCAGAATGTGTCTATCAATATTGTTTACAACGATTTTTCGATCGACTAAGCTCGAATTCAATAATGTAATTTCAAACGTAACAAATTAGAAGAGAACGAAAAGGATGTCACTAGTGTTCGTGCCTGTGGAAAACAATGGAAATGATTAAAATAATTTAAAATGGGAAAAAAAGAGTAAAACAAGATATATACGTATATTAGCATGACAAGGAAGAAGAGAAAAAAGAATGTCAGGAGAAAAGTTAGAAGAGTGAGAGAGACGAAGAGAAGTGTTCACTCACGGATAAAAAAAGTTGAAGAAATTGATGAACAATAAAGATGCATATCCTGTAGTTCGGCCAGCGAGTTGCAGGAGTGTGTAAAACCACGAATCAACTTGATTTTTCACGTTCCCGGGTGTTTCGCGCGTGTTTCCATCTCTCTCTCTCTCTCTCTCTCTCTCTCTCTCTCTCTTCCTCTCTCTTTCTCTACCTCCCTCCCTCTCCCCTCTCTCTCTATTTCTATTTCTCAACAAGAAATGCTAGGATATTATCGCGATAAGCATGCTCTTCTCCGAGTGATATCCGCGTGATAACGCGCGCAAGAAAAAGGGTGAAAGAGACTTCGAAAAGGCGCGTCGGCAGACTAAATCACTGTCGAAGGAGGAAGAAAGGATCAGAAGGAAGGCTAAAAAGGTGAGAGTGGGATAAACGTATCCGAGGGAGTGTCTCTCCCAGCATCACCTGTTGGTTCGTATCCCGGTCGTGACTCGTTCGTATACGGGTCGAGAGACACGGCCACGGGCCTGGACCATCGAGAGAAGAGAGAGAGAGAGAGAGAGAGAGAGAGAGAGAGAGAGAGAGAGAGAGAGAGAGAGAGAGAAGAACCGCGAGGTACACTTTAATGCGCATACGCAAGCGCAAATCAATGTGTTATATATCGCGCGCGCTTTTCTATAAAGATCCTCCTCTTTCTCCTTTCTCTCTCTTTCTCTCGTCCACCATCTCTCTCTTCCCCATCCCCTCTCACTCGTTTTCTTATCGATGGTGGTCAATTCTTCATACACGCAATAGCCACTGGTGACTACCATCCAATATGAGTGGAAGATACATACTTCCATTTGAAAATCTCAGAGAGCTTCTTGAAATAAAAAAGGGAAAAGAGCTTTCGAAGAAAGTACTATCGAATTAATTTTTAGAAGCGAAATCTATTTGTCACCGTACGCATACATATATATGTATGTATATATGTATAGGAAAAAAAAAGCAAAAATCGATCGTTACGGTTTTTCTATGTCTCTTTTAAATTCGTCTTCTTTGTAAAAATATTGTCTTCGTTGGTGCGATTAACAGAGTGTACCGCAGCACGATATAGCGGATTTGTAATTGCCTGAATAAATTATTTCTCGCGTTTTTGTCGTTTTCGTTTTCTTGCTTGAATCTCCGATGACACTCTCTTTCTCTCTCTCTCTCTCTCTCTCTCTCTCTCTCTCTCATTGTAATTTCTTTGTGTCATTAGTCGCTCTACAATTACTACGATTCCGATACGAGTTAATCGATACGAATGTACTTTGATGGACTAATAAGAAAACATTTTCTTTTTCTTCCTTCTTTTTTAATTTAACAAAAAATAGAAACGATGGATCGTCAAAGATAGATAAAAGTGTTCTTTAATGTAAAAGGAAATCAGAAACATCTGCTTTCATGTACCTTTGGAAACATTTGACAACTTCATTAAATATATAATAAATCTCTGCATACATATAATTGAAATACTACATCGATAAAAATACCTTAATAAATGTACAAAGGATTTACATAAAATTATTCACGGTTTTATTTGATCCTTCGTTCATAATACTGAATAAATGGCAACTGAAAATAAAAATGAAAATTTTTTAATACGGCAATAATACAAG